>NW_027331823.1:0-100896 GCF_033568475.1 Henckelia pumila
TATAAGCCTCTAATCTTTTATAATATAGTAAAGATAATATAACTATGTAATATTGCTTGGAAAATAAAGTTATACTAGCTACACACGCACACACAACATGTGTGAAATATAATCTATAAAAAATAAAGGATAGTGAGAAAAGTGGAGAGAACATGGGCTTGAGTAGAGAAACTGAATTTAAAATGAGTCATGTAAATTACAATATTGTTATTCAATTATTTTTATTAATAAATAAAATTAAAGAGTATTTTAGTCTACACACATAAATTACCAAATCAGTAACAATAAGAGGTTGAGACTTTATTAAATAGTAAGATATATGTGTGTGTTATTGTTTCACAAATGGAAATTCCGTCCAATAACGAATAATAAAGAGTGTTTCAATAACACAAAAGTGATTATTGGATTTCAATTTTTTAAAAAAAAATTAGTATTGTGTCTTACAACTATTGGCTATTTTCATTGGTTTTTTTTTTAATTTAATTGAAATAAAAAAATTGGTGGGATGTTGATTCTGTTTCTACAAAAATGATTAATAAAAAGTTAGTATTAGAATCACTTCTTTAAAAGTAGAAATGCTTGCAAACAATCCCTAAATGGAATGAAGTAATAATAAAAGGACTAGTTTGAGTGTAGGAGAAATAACTTTTTAGGCTATTAATTTTTCCTATATAGGATTTTGATTAGGGATGGCAATGGGGCGGTTCGGGGACGGGGATGCCTTCTCCATCCCCATCCCCGAATTCAAATCCGATCCCCATACCCGCCCCAATCCCCATTAATTCTTATCGGGTATTCCCCATACCCATCCCCGCGGGGATCAAATCCCCATCCTCATACTCATACCCGAAAATATATATATTTATCTATATTATAAATAAATTTATATATATATATATATATATATATATATATGAATTAGTAAATTTTATTATATAAAAATATAAAAATTATTATTCAATTTTATAATAAAATACCTAAAATATTTTGATTCAAATTTTTTATTATAAAACTAACTTTTAAAATTAATAAAAATATTTTAAATACAAAATATTTCTATAAATAAAAATTAATATTTTAAAGAAAAATACTATGTATCAAAAATTTATTAAGATTATATATTGTTTTTAAATTTATCAAAATAAATAATATATATTTAGACTAATATAAATATTTTATATGTGTATGTAAAATGAATGAGATTCAAATAATATTTTTATGTTATAAAAAACTAAGATATCATAAAAGAATGTATTATATATAATGTATAAAAAAATATATTAACGAAATAATAATAATACTTTAATTTTAATTTTTTAATAATATTTTAGATTTAATAAAATTTTATAATTAAAATATTTGTATTATTATTATTATTATTATTATTATCGGGGCAGGTTCGGGGATGGGGATAGCATCCCCATACCCGCCCCAATATATTTCGGGGATTTTTAAAAATTCACGAACCCGAACCCATACCCGAAAATACTCCCCCAAACCCGTTTCGTTTCGGATTTTCCCCGCAGGTACCCGAACCCGCGGAAAAAATTGTCATCCCTAATTTTGATTGGGTAAGTTTTTGAAGTTTAGTTTTGATGTATTATTTTTGATTTTTTTTTTGTTTGATTTCAATCTCATTTAATCAGAGTGTTGATGTGACACAAAAAAATATCAACATGACATCGAAAATTTTTTAATTATCAAATGTTATGTTAATAATTCAACTAAAATAACTAAAAGTTAAAAGTTATAGTCAAAAATTGAAACGTGAAAACTTAATGAACCAAAATCTAAGATGAAACAAAATAGTGAACCCAATTTTTTTCCCTTTTGGTTTATGTTGGATTTTGGAGAAATTATATTGTAAAATAAAATAATTTTATTTTGTTTGTTTTTTGATTTGGAAAGATGAATGAAAAATTACGTCAGAATTTATTTAAATTAATATTAAATTGGTTTATTTTAATTAATATATAATGTAAACTAGAGTATTTAGGAATTGAAGAAAAATGAATAATTATATTTTTTTCTTGTAATTTGTATTTTTTCTAATTTTGATTATATTAACTGTAAATTTTCATTTTTAATATCGTAATTTGTAGGTTTTTCATTTACATTCATGTTAAAAGTGAATTGTATTTTTACTACGATAATTTACATGTTTTTTTGTTTTTGTTTTGTTTGTGTGTGTTTCCCCCCCCCCCTCCCCCCCCCCCCCCCCCCCCCCCCCCCCTTCCCCACTATTTACTACAAAAAAAACGGAGATTTTGCTTGCAACGATTTTTAACATTTGCGACGGTTTTTAAAAACCGTTGCAAAAAATTTCAATGGTTTTTTAAAAACCGTCTCAAAAATTGGTACAATTTAATTAATCTTTGTTGGGATCGGTTCAGAGGGTAGAGGGGGGGGGGGTGAATACACTCTGAAACTTATTTTCTTTCTTTTCAAAATGATCAAGTGAAGTTTAGTTCACTTAATCTGTTTTCTCAACTTCTAAAACGGTTTGAACAACTTAAATAGTGCGAAAATAGTTCAGAGGTTTTAGTGATGCAAAAACAAGTTATAACACGATGTATGAGCAATATATAAGATAAATATGCAGTAAAGACTAAGGCACGATTTATGAAAGTTCGAAGGCTTAATCCTTCTACGTCTCCCCTTCTTCCACTTAGGAAGGAATTCACTAGAAGACTTTGGTTATTACAACGTCTTGCAATACACCCACTTCAGACTTAGGACTTATCCAATGCCTAATCCGAAACTCCTAGATTTACACAGATAAGATTCTCAGTTCTTATCAGACTGGTGGAAGCTTTCAGAGTAGCTTCAAGTCTCTTCAATAATGAATACAGTCCGGTTGAGCTTCTCAAACTGCAGAGCGGTCGAGAGGCTTGGAAACCCTAGGATGATCCTTGAAGATCATATATGTAAACTGTAGGCGAGGGTTTATTTGAGCAGCAAGTGAATGATCTTGTAAGTGTGCTCAAGTATTGCTTCAGTATATCAGATGAGGACTTCTGATAGTATTCAAGTGATTGAGTTGATTGAGATTTTTCGTGTTGCTTGTCTTCTTGTCACTTCTTGAGCAATCTTCCCTTTATATAGGTCAATCATCAACGTCTTTATTTTGAACGTTCTGATGTTGCATTGAATGCACATTTAATGCTTCATAAATGCATTGATGCTTCTGCATGAAGATCGTACACTTCTTTAAATGCAGACAACTTCCAGGGTCCAAAACTGGTATAAACGGTCGAATGCTTTATCTATAGCCATTCTGCGTTTTTGCCATTTTAGTGCAACCTGTTGTCTCGATGCAAGAGTCAACAGATCTTCTGATACGCCGGTTCTTCTTTTGATAAAAGATCTTGCAATGAACGTCTTGTCACAAGTATTTGTCTTGAGATATCTTGATAAGCAGTTGGCATTCTACCGGTAGATAGATTTATCCTCTGCTGGTTTGAATAACCAGTCGATAGGCTTGTGACTGCAACCGATCGAGAGACAAAGGCGGTTGACAAGCTTCCGGTAGATAACTTGAAGGGTTTAGACGGTTGCGGTAGGAGTTGTAGTAGATTCCTGAAATACAAAAGATTGGCAGCACATTCCTATACAATGAGTTGTTGTTTGTTATCACCAAAATGTCGGATTCAAAAATTTCCCCCTTTTTGGTGATGACAAAACTTAAGTGCTCCGAAAACAATATGAAAGCATTAAAATGAACTTCATTGAGAGAATGAATTTCATTAATTACAATAAGAATTCTTATTACACCTACTGAAGAAAAACAAAAATGAGATACAGCTGCGATAAGTAAAGAAGAGACAAGTTGTTCATCTTTTGAACCAACTGGCTCCTCCTGACCTATCGCCTTCTCTTCTTCTTCTGTCGGCTTCTTCCTTTCTTCTGGATTCTTCTTCACGTCTTCTTGCCTCTGCTGCTCTTCGTTGCTCTTCTTCCCCCTTTTTGGCAACACCTTGGTTGAGTCGAAGGATGATCTCAGTGAGTTGAGTGCCAAGGCAGGCTTGCATAGTATCAATTTTTGCATCTAGTTGAGCAATTAGAGTAGCTTGCATAGTGTCCATCCGATCATTCAACTGCCTATGAAGGCGTTTTTCGGATCTGACAACTTGTTCGGAGACGGTAGAGAGCGTTTGGATTTGAGTGCGATGATGGGCAGTGATCTCTTTGGACAGATGAGCAAGGTCTCTAGACACGGTCTCAAAATGCCGAATCATCGTCGTGCGTGAATTGTCAACCCATGAGGATGTGTTTGTGATGGTTTGTGAAACGGATCGAACTGTTTGCATGAGCTCATGAAGCCTATTTATCAATGTGTGATCCAGAGCTGCTGCCATGGCTTCAATATATGAGTCATCAGTCTGAAGCATTTGACTCTGTGTGTCATTCCTTGGTGAAGCCGGGCCAGACTCAAGATGATGTGATGCTGGTGATCTGGCTGGTGAGCTAGCTGATGAACCTTCCAATAGTGGTACAGTTGGAGATGTAGGGGTCTCGACTGCAGCCAAGATGGTTGGTGGAGTAGCAGGATCAGCACTCGGTTCATCCATTAGGAGATCTTCCACAAACTTTTCAGTAGATGGAGACGGTTGAAGTGCTGGGTCAGCATCAGTCACTGGCTGTTCTGGAGGTGCAAGTGATACAATAGTGCTTGGTATCTCTGTTGGGGGCACTACTGCTTCACTGCTGCAAGGAGCCTCTGTCACAGAGGTGACAGAAATTTCTTGTTCAATCACTTCTAAAGAATCTTGTAGACGATTGGAGAGGTGTGAGCGGTCGCCGCTGGAGATGAGTGAGCAGTCACAGCTGCTTCCGGTTGAATTACTGCTTGGACTGCGGTTGAGGCGGGGTCGACCGATGAAGATGCTGCCACACTCGATCTTAGAGCGGATGATTGAAACAGGTCAGCAGTGATGAGACCGGTCAGAATCCCATCTGAAAGAGTAATAGCAGAGACGTCTTCTTCACCCTGATCTTGGGTAAGAAAAGTCTTCATCATCACCTGTGCTTCCAGTCCATAAGCCTGTATACAAGCTGCTGAAGCTGTCGTCTTTACGTTGTTAAGAGCTTGGAAGTGCTAAAGTAGTTGAGTGATTTGACGTAGACTATTCTGTAGTCCAGTCAAAATCACAAAGTCATCAGCGGCGGTAGGACTCTTGGATTTGAAGTTATTGACACGCTCAGTAATCAACAGAGATATCAGGCTTCCTCGAAGCTTCAAGTCGATGAGCTGTCTTCTTCCCAGAGCCTCCACAATGTCTTCAGTGTCAGCAAAAAGAAGCATCTTCTGCTCAATGACGTTCAGAGCTTTCTACTTAGGAAATATTTGAGCAAGCGTCAGGTGAGTACGGGAATGATGCCATCTGTCAAAGCGCTGTAGGTGACGCTTGACAGTGCGGAGAACGTGAGAGATGATCAAGTTGAGCTCTACAGTAGCTGCTGGTTGAGCCTTAGGTGAGTAGATCATCACACCTTTCCCTTTGTCCTTGGGATCAGCGAGAGTGACCTTTGGAGTTGATGAGGCACCTTCCATGATTATCACACCCTTGGTAGGACGTGGAGCAGTAGTAGCAGTAGTGGTAGTAGTCTCGACCGTTGGCAGAATTGGTGTTGGAACGGTAGGAGCAAGTCCAGAAAGGGACTTTAACTTCTTGTGTTGCCTCTTCTTCTCGCCTGCAGGCGTGGATGGCACAGCTGCTTTGGAGACAGAAGGAGATGACTTGCTGAAGGCTTGAATCAGTGGAACATTCTCACGTGATTCTTCTTCAGAGTCAGACTCTATGATAAGTTGATGCTTGGCAGATTTCTTGGTATGAGCTGGTTTGGCCGCTACTGGGACTGTTGAAAGCGGTTGAGTGACAGCAACAACACTTGCGGTTGAAGGCAGAGTGTCGACCGAAACCTCTTTCTTGTTCAGAAACTTGAAGATTGTAGACTTGTTGAGCCATTTGGTGGGATGCAGAGGCTCAGTCTTGGAGAAGTCTACTCCAAGGACGCTCAAGGTGTGGCAAATTTGCAGAGCAAATCCCTCGGATTGCCCTTTTCCCCTGATCATTTCACATAAAGTAGTGAACAATATGTCTGACCAGTTGATGTTGATTTTGGAGGCGATACAAGCCATGTATTGGAATTTCTCCATCGTCACCTTGTCGTACGATCCAGCCTTGGCAAGAAGATTCTTGGCCACGATGTTGGTCAATAGCCTGAATGGAGCTTTAAGAGATGTCTTCTGAGCTGGCAGTTTGATCGGAGCATCAGTGGTTGAGAATTCCTTCAACCAGTATGAGCAGTTACCATCGGGAAGATCCGCGCATTTTGTCAAACCCCTGGAGGGCAGATCAAATGTGCTGGCGAAGAAATTTTTATTGAAGGAGTAGGACTCTGTCCGGATCAAGCATTTGACAGTCCCATGCTTGATTTGAGCGGTTGCAAAGAACTCCTTCAAGATAGGCAGATCGCAGATGGCGCTGCTTCCCAAAAACTTCTTCAGTCCAGAGGCTTCAAGCATGGTGAAGACCTCAGTGATTCCTGCATTGTTTGCCTCAAGAACGGAATCAAAGTTGATTGCAAGGCAAGTCTTCTGGATCGACATGATAGCTGTAGATAAGAACTCGAGCAGAGAGTAAGCAAAGGCTTGATAGTAATACGATAGAACTTTTAATGCAATATGAAAGCTTTAGCAACGGTGAAAGGTTGATATACGAGTGTAAAGAAGTATATATATAGGAACCTATGGGCCATATGGTGATGTCATGAAAAGTATTTTTAAAATTCAAAAAGTTTTGAAGAGTATAATCACCGCGCCCAATTAATGTCATTTGGTTCAAAACACAAAGCTGTTAGTACGGAGCCTGTCAGAGACTAGCTAAAGGCGGATGATATGCCAACATTTATGGCAATGTAACAGCTAAGCTATTAAAGTCATACTAGCAATCATTCCCCCTAAAAGCATGCATACTAACTTAGATCTACTAATCCAAGAATATTTCGAAAATATGAAAACTTAGCGTCCGGTAAAGGCTTGGTGAATATGTCTGCTGCTTGCTGATCGGTAGAGATGTATTCCAGCCTGATTTCCTTCTTTAAGACATGATCTCGGATAAAGTGATGCCTGACATCAATGTGCTTTGTCCTAGAGTGCATCACTGGATTGTGAGTGATGGCTATGGCACTTGTATTGTCACAGTAGATTGGAGCTTCACTCGACCGGATTCCATAATCATTAAGCTGCTGTTGAATCCAAAGTATTTGAGCACAACAGCTGCCAGCAGCAAGGTATTCTGCTTCGGCGGTCGAGGTAGCAATTGATGTCTGCTTCTTACTTGACCACGAAATTAGTCTATCTCCAAGGAATTGACATGTGCCACTTGTACTTTTGCGATCAATTCTACAACCTGCATAATCTGCATCTGAATAGCCAATAAGATTAAGATTTGAATCTTTGGGATACCAAAGACCCACATTAGTATTTCCTTTAATATATTTAATTATTCGTTTGGCGGCAATGAAATGAGATTGCTTAGGTGCTGCTTGAAATCTAGCACATAAACAAACTGAATACATGATATCCGGTCGACTGGCAGTCAAATAAAGCAATGAGCCAATAAGGCCTCGATACATTGTTACCTCAACCGGGATTCCCCCTTCATCTTTATCAAGCTTGATTGATGTACTCATGGGGGTAGATACAGTTGAGCACTGTTCCATTCCAAACTTCTTTACCAATTCCTTGGCATACTTGGATTGATTGATAAATATTCCAGTTTCAAGTTGCTTCACTTGCAATCCAAGAAAAAAATTTAGCTCGCCCATCATGCTCATTTCAAATTTCTCCTGCATCATCTTAGAGAACTTTGAGCACAACTTGGGGTTAGTTGACCCAAATATAATGTCATCAACATAAATTTGTACTAGTAACACATGATCACCTTTTACAAATTTAAACAAGGTCTTATCGATCGTTCCAATTTGGAAATCATGTTCCAGTAAAAATTTTAGTAATGTATCATACCATGCACGCGGTGCTTGTTTTAATCCATAGAGGGCTTTGTCAAGTTTATAGATATATTGAGGATGAGTAGGATTGACAAAACCTGGTGGTTGTTCAACGTACACCTCTTCTTGAAGTAGACCATTGAGGAATGCAGACTTGACATCCATTTGATAAACTTTAAAGTCCTTGAAAGCTGCATAGGCAAGAAAGATGCGGATTGCTTCTAGTCTTGCAACTGGTGCGAAGGATTCCTCAAAGTCTATGCCTTCTTCTTGTCTGAATCCTTGTGCAACAAGCCGAGCTTTGTTACGCACAACAGTGCCATGTTCATCGAGCTTGTTACGAGACACCCATCTAGTTCCAATCACATTTTGATTTTCCGGTCGAGGAACTAGATGCCAAACATTGTTGCGGGTGAATTGATTCAAATCTTCTTGCATAGCTTCAATCCAGCTGGCATCTGATAGAGCTTCATCTATCTTCTTGGGCTCTACCTGAGATATGAAAGCTGCATGCAAGAATTCATTAATCATTTGACCACGTGTTTTTCGAGGAGCAGAAGGGTCACCTATGACCAACCCAGGTGGATGATCTTTGTTCCACCTAAAATAATTCCCTAAAGGGTTGTCATCAATTGGTTGATGAACGTCCTCGTTTACTGGATCATCATTGGCAGGAGGATCGTTATCAACCGGTGGATCCTCTTCTGGCCTTGTTTGATCACACACGGTAGAGGGAACTAGATCATCCTTCTTTGGAGGATATGGATCACTGTCACTCTCTTCCTGTAGATTTGTGTTTTCTAGTCTATGACTCAGATCATTTATGCTCCCTTGAGTTTGTTCTGTACAAAGAGTAGATTCATCAAAAATAACATGAATGGTTTCCTCGACCGTTAGTGATCTTTGATTGAACACTCGATAAGCTCTGCTAACGGCTGAGTAACCAATAAAAGTTCATTCGTCTGCTTTGGCATCGAAGGCTGTCAAATGATTTTTGCCATTGTTGTGGATAAAACATTTGCACCCAAAAATTTTGAAGTATGAAATATCAGGTTTTGTGCCATTCCAGATCTCATATGGAGTTTTGTTAAATCGTTTATTAATCATAGATCTGTTTTGAGTATAGCAAGCTGTGTTAACTGCTTCTGCCCAAAGTCTTTGAGAAACATTTGAATCAGCAATCATAGTTCTGGCTGCTTCTTTTAAAGTACGGTTCCTTCTTTCAGCCACCCCATTTTGTTGTGGGGATCTAGCAGCTGACAACTCATGCTTGATTCCCTGATCATCTAGATAAGTCATAAGAGTGGTGTTTAAAAATTCAGTCCCTCTATCACTCCTGATTCTATCTATCACAGTAGATTGTTCATTTTGCAAGCGTTTAAAAAGCTTAATCAGGTGAGGTGCAGTTTGATCTTTTGAAGAGAGAAAGATGACCCAAGTAAATCGAGAAAAGTCATCTATAACAACAAGAGTATATCTCATTCCCCCTATGCTTCTTACTGGTATAGGACCAAATAGGTCCATGTGAAGTAAATCTAAGCATTTGGAAGAAGACATACACCCTTTATTTTTAAAGGTTGCTCTCACCTGCTTTCCTAGTTGACAAGCAGGACAAACTTTGTCTTTTATAAAATCTCCTTCAGGCAAACCAGAAACCAAATCATGCTTCCTCAAGTTAGAGATGGACTTAAAATTTAGATGATTTAACCGCTTATGCCACAACCAATGTTTATCATGATGAGCAGTAAGACAAGTAGGTGAAGAAATATGTGAGCAAGACCAGTTTACCTTGTAGGTGTTTAGGTCTCTTACACCGGTCATAAGAGTCTCACCTTTGTCATTTTTGATGATGCAAGTGTGTTTGTGAAACTCGACCGAATGATCATTGTCACATAGTTGACTAATACTTATCAAATTATAGCACAGTTTGTCAACAAGCAACACATCTTTAATAATGATGTTACCATGGATAATCTTACCCTTACCCACGGTTTTACCTTTGGAGTTGTCTCCAAAGCTGATCTTTGGTCCTTTGCACAACACAACTTCTGTTAGAAGTTCTGGATTCCCTGTCATGTGCCGTGAGCAACCAATATCTAAGTACCAGGTAGTGTCCTTGATAGAAGTGGTCTTCTCGCCCGTTTGGACTTTTAGTACCTGCAAAAAGTGAAGAACTTTTGGTACCCATATCTAGTAGGGTCCAGGTTGGATTAGCCCTTTCGGGAACCACACCTGGAACACCCTTACAGGTTTGCCCGTGTGTGTGTCCAGAAATCTGTGCGGTCGATAAGCAGTAAATGTGTGTGCTTGTGAGGTTGCTGTGTGCTGCTTGCCTTTTTTTATCTTTATCAGTTAGCCTGTACCTCTTTTGAACTGGCCTGCAATTAAAGTACTAGTAAGGCTTCTCTTTTGACCATCTTCTCTTAGAGTAGTTAGACTCATTCCATGGCCTTTTGAAATTAGATTGGTTTCCCTTTCTTCTTTCATTAGGTTTTGGTTTAATCCAAGTTCCTCTTTGATTAGAGATCTGGGGATCCACATATCCCAGCCCTCTATGCTTAGAGCTTCGTTCGTTAGATACTTTTTGATTTTTGTCAAAGCTGCACTCATCATGTTCATATATCGTGCTGGACCTGACAAATCTTATTTTGTTAAGATTGCCTTTGTCCAGGCTTGACTGAATACAAGATTCCATAGACTGTTCATTTGTTCCAAACCCTAGACCGGTTTTGTCATGTGCCGGTCTTTGGATTTCTTGAATCTTGTCAATGGTTACAGAAGATTTATTCCAAGCCTTAATTGTTTCAAGTAGTTTTTTGTTCTCAGTCAAGGTTGCTTGGAACACTCTTTTCAAGGTGTCATTCTCAGTAGCCAGCAGACTTAGCTTGACCTTAAGACCATCAAGCTCTTTTCGCTGCATGCAGCTTGATTCGCTTGACTTATCTTTTAGGTCAGCTCTTTCTGCCTTTACCTCCTCGAATTCCTTGGATAATGCTTTTTATTCATTAGTCATTTCATGTAAAGCAGTAACTAGATCACTGTGAGTAAATTCAGGTGAACTAAAGTCAAATACCTCCTCAGCTTCTTCTTCGATGTCAGCCATAAGGCATTCCACCTTTTCATCATCGCTGTCATCTGAAGAGCTTCCGGTATTGGGGTTGTCAGAGTCAGACTCAGCCCACTTGCTTTTGCTTTCGTCTGCTACTAGAACCCTTTGGTCTCTTCCTTTTCTAAACGTCCTCTTGTCCTCCTTGCCCCTTCTTCTTTCGAAGAATTGCTTCTGATCATTGCTCTTAGGCTTGGTGCAATCTGCAATGAAGTGGCCTGGCTTGCCACAGTTAAAACAAGTAGGACCATCATCGTCTGTATGGTCCGATTTATGATAATTTTTAAATTTAGAACTGTTTTTACGCATAAATCTACCAAATTTCTTGACAAAGAGTGTCATGGCTTCGTTGCTGATTTGCTCAGCTGATCTCTTTGGAGCTTCCTCGACCGGTGGACGTATCACCGTTGAGGTTAAGGCCTTGGTTGGTTGAGAGGTAGATGGTTCATCTTCTGTCCTCATGTTGAGCTCGAACTCGTAGGCTTTGAGATCTGCAAAGAGATCATGCAATTCAACCTTGCTTAAGTCTTTTGACTCCCTCATGGCCACTGTCTTGATCTCCCATTCTTTGGGCAAAGCTCTCATAACCTTCACAGCAATTTCACGGTTAGTATAAGTTTTTCCTAAAGCAATAAGATCACAAATGATACTACTGAACCGTTCATAAAATTCAGCCATGGTTTCCCCTGGCTTCATTTTGGCATTGTCATATTTTTGAATGGCCATGGTGAGCTTGTTTTCCTTGGTCTGGTCATTTCCTTCACACAGCTGAGTGAGCTTCTCCCAAATCTCCTTTGCTGTGGAGCATGACTTGATTTTGCTGAACATGTTCTTGTCCAGTGTTTTGTATAGGATGTCCCGGGCCATATTGTCAAGATTGGCCTTCTTTTTGTCCTCAGTAGTCCACTCAGCTCTTGGTTTCTCAATCATTTGTCTTGCACCATCGGTTAGAGCTGGGTTGACCTTCATGATTTTGATAGGACCGTCTGTTATGACATATAGCATGTCATCGTCCTGTGCTGCAAGATGTGCCTGCATGTGAATTTTCCAGTCATCATAATCTTCTTTAGAAAACATAGGAATTTTGTTGAAAGAAGTCATGATTTTAAAACTTTAGATCAGCAGTTGAGAAAGGAACCCGCTCTGATACCACTTGTTGGGATCGGTTCAGAGGGTAGAGGGGGGGGGGGGTGAATACACTCTGAAACTTATTTTCTTTCTTTTCAAAATGATCAAGTGAAGTTTAGTTCACTTAATCTATTTTCTCAACTTCTAAAACGGTTTGAACAACTTAAATAGTGCGGAAATAGTTCAGAGGTTTTAGTGATGCAAAAGCAAGTTATAACACGATGTATGAGCAATATATAAGATAAATATGCAGTAAAGACTAAGGCACGATTTATGGAAGTTCGAAGGCTTAATCCTTCTACGTCTCCCCTTCTTCCACTTAGGAAGGAATTCACTAGAAGACTTTGGTTATTACAACGTCTTGCAATACACTCACTTCAGACTTAGGACTTATCCAATGCTTAATCCGAAACTCCTAGATTTACACAGATAAGATTCTCAGTTCTTATCAGACTGGTGGAAGCTTTCAGAGTAGCTTCAAGTCTCTTCAATAATGAATACAGTCCGGTTGAGCTTCTCAAACTGCAGAGCGGTCGAGAGGCTTGGAAACCCTAGGATGATCCTTGAAGATCAGATATGTAAACTGTAGGCGAGGGTTTATTTGAGCAGCAAGTGAATGATCTTGTAAGTGTGCTCAAGTATTGCTTCAGTATATCAGATGAGGACTTCTGATAGTATTCAAGTGATTGAGTTGATTGAGATTTTTCGTGTTGCTTGTCTTCTTGTCACTTCTTGAGCAATCTTCCCTTTATATAGGTCAATCATCAACGTCTTTATTTTGAACGTTCTGATGCTGCATTGAATGCACATTTAATGCTTCATAAATGCATTGATGCTTCTGCATGAAGATCGTACACTTCTTTAAATGCAGACAACTTCCAGGGTCCAAAACTGGTATAAACGGTCAAATGCTTTATCTGTAGCCATTCTGCGTTTTTGCCATTTTAGTGCAACCTGTTGTCTCGATGCAAGAGTCAACAGATCTTCTGATACGCCGGTTCTTCTTTTGATAAAAGATCTTGCAATGAACGTCTTGTCACAAGTATTTGTCTTGAGATATCTTGATAAGCAGTTGGCATTCTACCGGTAGATAGATTTATCCTCTGCTGGTTTGAATAACCAGTCGATAGGCTTGTGACTGCAACCGGTCGAGAGACAAAGGCGGTTGACAAGCTTCCGGTAGATAACTTGAAGGGTTTAGACGGTTGCGGTAGGAGTTGTAGTAGATTCCTGAAATACAAAAGATTGGCAGCACATTCCTATACAATGAGTTGTTGTTTGTTATCACCAAAATGTCGGATTCAACAATCTTTTACTATTTATTAAGTCTACACACCTTTTAAAAACTGTAGTGTCTTGGTCTGATTTTTGATATCCCATAATTGCCCCTGATACCATTCACGTTTTTCCTTTCTCAGATTATTTTTCAAATTCCAATTTCAGATCGTGTATAAGAAGTTTTATTTTATTTGGGATAAGTCGGTTTATTCTCTCCTCTCTTCAATATTCAAACCTTAGGTCAAATTCATCCGTCTCTCTCAAACAGAAAAATCGCAACAGGCAGATTTTGTGCAACAGTACAATCGAAATTCTTAGATGGTGGTTGCTTCTTCTTCGGCTTTCACAGATTAT
Organism: Henckelia pumila; assembly: GCF_033568475.1. Classification (NCBI taxonomy): domain Eukaryota; kingdom Viridiplantae; phylum Streptophyta; class Magnoliopsida; order Lamiales; family Gesneriaceae; genus Henckelia; species Henckelia pumila. The sequence continues at coordinate 13,883 of NW_027331823.1, forward strand.
CAATTCCACCGTCTGTTTTTTCCACTTCCAATACTTATAGTAAACACCCCACGTCACTATTCCTTATCAAAATCTTCGGCTGTATTCTCTGCACGAAATCCATTTCCGAATACGCTGCGTCTCATGATAGCCGATTTGAATGTGATTTTCTACTTGGGTTCTTGCAAGATTGTTTTAATTTTGCTTTTGTTATCTTTGCGTCTTTAATCATAATTTTTTTGGTTACTTGCAGGATTCTTTTAATTTCCCTTTTGTTCCCTTTGATTTCCTTTCACATACCATAACAATTGATTTTAGGCTCACGAAGCATTTTATTAAGGATTTTCAATGTGTTTCTGAGTTTATTCAGACAAGCAACCCCACTACGATTTAAGGTAATTTGCTTCGATTTGGTCTTTCTTTGCTTCTTCTTCTACATGGGATTGTATCGACACGTCGTTGTTGTTTACTTAATTTTTCTGAAAATTTTTGATGCTTCGTAATATTACACATCTTGGTTGCTGTTGTTGGATTAAACTACATGATACATAAAGCTTTGACATTTATATAGAAAATATAATTTTTTAATGCTGATGTTTATACTTGAATGAAATGTAAACAGAATATTGAATTTTGCCTACCTTTAGTAAAAGATATGGCTCAATCTTTCATTTTAATAATGCTACACAATAGTGCATATGAAGTGTTTCCAATGGAACATTTGTGTATTGATATGTGATTGCTCTCAGGCATGTCAGGCATCCTCAAGACCTTCTGCTGCTGCCAATCCTCCTGTACATAAGCCCGTTTCAGATCGCCCTGTTGACGTCACCTAACTTGCTCAGGTATCAATTGTTAATCCGATGTTACTACTTCTCACATTTTTAAGTAATCAATCTGTGTCGATTTTTTGTATTTTTCTACCTTTGGGAGCTTATTTAATGTTGTGTATGCAAAGAACTATAGTTTCTGAATTTTCAAATCTTAATGCCTATGCATGTTGAACGAGATTTTATTTATGGTGATGAATTCATAAACAATTTCTAAGTCGTGGATTTTTTATAGGTGTACGGGAGTATTGTTCTTATTTATATTTCTGGGCATCTATAATTACGAAAATTTTTCATAAAAAAGTAAATATACAAGTTCCTCTGTAATGAAGAATGATTCCACACAAAATCTTCTATTACTTTCACGATGCTAGATTAATTGATGCTTTTAAACAATATTGTATTTTTTAAAATATTTTCAAAAAAGCTTCTAACCAATATAGTATTTTTTTTTGTAAATTTTGAAATATTTCAAACCAATATCGAACAATGGAGCTTCAATTTTAATTCAAGGACCCTCAATTAAGAGAAACTTGAGCCCGATATCATCAGTTCGTCACCTACAATTATTTAATTAATTGTTTTGGAAAGAATGGCGATGAAACCCACATGAAGTTCAAAGAAATGCGGTAAAGGGGATTGAATCATAATTTGCTCACGTACAGTACATTAATAGAATGTTTTTGCAAGTCTGATAATGTTAAAATATTTTGTAATATCTTGACTTTACAATTCACTTATTTTTAAAATTTTGTGTTCATAGACCACAATGAAATTTACCATAATTTATTCCTTATTTTTTAAGTTTCTTCAAATATTTTAATTATATTTTATATTGTCAACATCGGTTTACCTTGAACTTTATGTTAGCTTTGTTCGGATATTAATATATTTCTCTTCCAGAAGATTAATTTTTTAAAAATGGAGGCCAGTGGTTCGGGACAACATAGACCTGACAATTATGTCAATAACACAATTTCTATCCAAAATGACATCGCACATCAAGAACAAAGGTCACAACAGGTATTTTAATTTTTCTTTTCAACAAATTTCAAATAATTTTAAACATTCTATTTTTATTTTGAGTTTTATATATTGACAAAATTTTTATAAAAAAAGATCAAAACTAAATAATTTTATACTCTTACTTTTGTTTTAAGTGGTTTTTATACTTTTGCTTTCATCTCAATATATTTACGAATTCTTCTTTAAATATATTAAATTAAAGATAGAGCAAAGTAATGAGTAAAAATAATCCTTAAAATTTCAAAAAAAAATTGTAACTATTGGTCTATGGTGCTATGTAGGACATGACAAACTCCAACTCTTACGATAATGAAAGACGTCAAATGCTAGCACTAACTGAGCGTCGAAGAATACATTCTTTGACCCAAGAACAACGACAATCCTACCTTGCTCGATGTCGATCAAATTACCAAGAAAGAAGAAGAATGAATTTCACTTCCCCAGATTCTACGTCAAACCAACATTGTATGTTATATAATTCAAAATTTAGTTATACAACTGCTCCACTTACAATATAAAAATATTGTTCAACAGCTCAGCAACTAAATTGGAGATTGGCGCAGCGTAATAGACGACAGTCATTGAATGAACAAACAAGAAACGCGGAATTGGCTCGCTCTCGTGAAACTTACCGGAGGAGACAAAATAATTCAAGCTCATAAATTCCCGATGTATCTTCTCATGCTAATAATGATTTACTTGCACCAACTACTGGGATTCATGAATCAACTGATAACCTCGGTCAAAATTGTATGTACCTTTTATAATATTTGGAATTAAATTATTAGTTTATTGTAAAATAATTGATAAATATAAAAAATTAAAATAATTTTATATAATATACAACACCTCATAAATGATTCTCATTCTCAGATATTATCACATCAATCAATTTTTAAAAAGTTTATGTCTGTTATTCATGCTAGCTGTTGATGCAACTATGGTGCGCCAAACATGTCGCACAGAGTCAATATCTTATCGAACTTTCACATCAAATTTTGAGCGTGGAAGTAGTAGCACCCGTCCACCACAAACAAATTATGTTCCTCGAGGTATTCTACTATATCTTTATATATAATTGATGCAGTATATACACGTAATATTTTTTTGCATTATTCATGATCTGTTCCAGTTTAACCGATTTATTCCCAAATTATAAATTTTATTTCAAAACATACTTTCTTTGCAAGTACGTAAAATACAAAATATAATTTTAAATTATTTGTATTACCTTTCAAAACAACCCGGTCACCAATCGTTGTCTTCATTCAATAAACTGATTTAATACCACTTCAACAGTTCAACAGTTTGTCTTCAAAAAATAATATTATTTTATCTTATTTTTATTTATTTTTGGTATATAAATATAAACATATTAATAAACATTTTTATATTTAAAAATATATATGTCTTTATATTAGGTTTTAAATTTAAAATTTGTTAAATATATTTTTTAAATAAACAAATTTGCTGAACCATTTTAAATTTTTCACCGTTACGCTTATAAAAACATAAGTTAAAAATGTAAACAAAATTATAGTACTGTTGATATACGTTTCATACCTGTCATATTTAAAGAACAAAAAACAACAGTTTTATTTTTAATTAAAATTCTAATCACAATCTTATTGTATCACACTGAAAAGATATTCACTACTTTTGCAATATACACTTCTTCTGCCACCTGCCATAATATCCACTCTATATCATAACTCATTAGTTTAATAATTACAATACAAAGTATGTCTTCACAATCCAAGTCTTATCAAGTGCATTGAATTAAGCTCTTGAATAATGTTTTTATTAATGGATCTGCCATCAATATTCTCTCTCAAATTCTTTATTCACTATTTTATAATTTCATAAAAATCAACTTTAATATCTCAAATTCTATTGAATAATATTTTTATTAATGGATCTGCCATCAATTTAATATCTCAAATTCTCTTTTTTACTTTTTAGTAATTTCATAAAAGTCTATCTGCCAGGTGAATAGATTTTTCTTCATCTTCTCTAAATTTTATGCTCAATTATAATATATTTGTATTACTTCAAAACATTTGAAATAGTTTAACTTTTATATGTAAAATACAAAACATGGTTGTAAATAGTTCATATTAACCTTCAAAACAACTAATATAGAACTTTTCTGTTGAAAAAAACAACCTATTGCTAAAATATAGGATTAAAATATATATATTTAGAAAATACATAATGTAAAATATAAATTATAAAAATTATGCAAATATGCTACCTTAAATGTACATATGATTTTTAAAAAATATGTAATAATAATTTGTCTCCATATTTTTATCGGTTCACTGTTCTATATGTATATTTCAATTAATTTTTATTTTTCCAAATTCAATCTTGCAGAAATCAACTTCAATGAAAACAATGTAACTACTAACGTACAACGAGGCCCACGTACACGTCCAGTTCCACGTCCACGTAGATATCATAACCTAGCAAGAAATTTCAGCGAATTTGAGAATAATTATCAGTGGCAGTTGCCTCACCCATCACTTTGTGTACACTGTCAAGCTCTATTATTTCATGGTGAAACATCACAATTTTGTTGTCGAAATGGAAATACAAAGTTAGATCCTATTCCATCTCCAGTTGAATTTCAAGAGCTTTATTCTATGAACAATGAAGAGGGCAAACATTTTCGGCAATACATAAGGGCATACAACCATGTTTTCTCTTTTACATCTATGGGAGTCAACGTGGATGAGTCTTTAGCAACACGTACAAATGGAGTTTACTCATTTCGTGTGCATGGATCAATATATCACTCCATTGGAAGTCTTCTACCAAATGAGAACTGTAGGCCACGGTACATGCAGATGTGGATTGTAGACGCAGATCATGATATAAACAATAGACTTCAAGAAAATCCAGAACTAAGGCGAGAACTCTTGATCAAGATACAAAAAATTCTTGATGAACACAATCCATTTGTACACGTGTTTCGACAAATGGCCAGCGTGAAGACATACCTAACTGTAGGCTCATCATTAGGCAACAACAACCTAATGAACATCAATACAATCTACCAACAGCATCTCAAGTTGCAGCTATCATTGTCGACAATGAATGTGAAGAAAATTTGAATGCTCGAGATATTATTATACAAGGAATAGGTGGAAATCTAATCAGCATTCAAGATATAGTTGGCTACTATGATCCTCTGCAGTATCCACTCCTTCTGCCACATGGTACATATGGTTGGGACATAAATAGTCGAAATATCGATGGTACTCGGCTAACATGCTTAAATTACTAAGCGTATATTCTACAGGTTAGCAAAAAAAACCTATCATACTCTATCATTATCCTTCTTAATTAAATTTTTTTTAACATATACATCTAAACTCATATATTCTAATTCTCAATTCACCCAGATAAGAGAACATTCACCATCACTGTTGCTGCGAGGAGGGCGTCTATTTCAACAATATGTAGTTGAAAATTATGTAAAGATTGAATCTCAAAGGCTACGATGGATACGTTCAAATCAACGTGAAATACGTTCAGAACTTTATCAAGGACTACAAGATTGCTTACATGGAGGTGAAAATAATGCAGGTACAATAACATAATAATTATAATATTATTATGCTTTAAACCATATATTACAACACACACACATCTCATGCAATGTTCTAAAAATAAATTCGCCAGGAAATGTTGGTACCAGAATCGTACTACCGTCATCGTTTGGTGGAAGTCCACGTGATATGTACCAGCGATATCAAGATGCCATGAATTTGGTACAAACATATGGAAAACCCGATATAATGCTTACAATGACTTGCAATCCAAATTGGAGTGAGATAAAGTATCAACTACTCCCTGGGCAATCACCTCAAGACCATCCTGACTTGATTACAAGGATATTTAGGTCAAAATTTGAAGAGTTTAAGAAAGATATTGTAGATCGAGGAGTTTTAGGAAAGATTCTCTCTTATTCGTATGTCATTGAGTATCAGAAAAGAGGTCTTCCTCATGTCCATATGTTGATCATATTTCAAAATAATGACAAATTGTGCAGTCCAGATCAATTTGACTCAATTGTGCGTGCTGAAATACCTTCAAAGACAGAAGAACCCAATTTACACAAATCCGTTCTCGCCCATATGGTACATGGCCCATGTGGATTACTCAATCCTAATTCTCCATGCATGATAAATGGAAAATGTAAGAAGAACTTTCCAAAGCCATTTGTCGAGTATACATCTCAAGGAAATTATTCATATCCTTTGTATCAAAGACGTGAAGGTGCACAAGTATCAGTTCCAAACAATCATGAATTTTTCATTGATAATGGTTGGGTTGTCCCATATAATCCATACCTATTATTGAAATATGATTGTCATATTAATGTTGAAGTGTGTGGAGGAATCAAATGTGTCAAGTACATATACAAGTACATCCATAAAGGTCCTGATCGGGTTGCACTAGAGATACGAAATGGGCAAAACTGTGATGAAATCCAATAATACGTGGATGGAAGGTGGATTTGTGCACCTGAAGCATTGTGGAGAATTTTCTCTTTTGACTTCAGTAGGATGTATCCTTCAGTAATTAGGCTGCAATTACATACACCTAACCAACATTTGATTTATTTTCATCCCGAACAACACGTAAGTGACCTAATTGCAGATGATGGTAACTCTAAGACAATGCTTACTGAGTTTTTCAAAATGAATTGTGATTCTCAGTTGACTGGAAAGTATTTATATCAAGAATTTCCACAATATTACACATGGATAAAAGCGGGAAAAAAGTGGATTCGTCGAAGAAGCAACAATAAAGTGGTCGGAAGAGTATATGTCGTGTCTCCATCTGAAGGTGAGAGGTTTTATCTTCGTGTCCTTCTAAATCATGTGAGGGGACCAAGATCCTTTGAGGAACTGATGACTGTAAATGAGGTTCGATATTCAACATTTAAAGAGGCTGCTGAAAATAGAGGACTTTTGCAACAAGATGATTATGTCCACCAATGTATGCGAGAAGCATGCTCTGTTAGAATGCCATCTTCCCTAAGAAGATTATTTGTATCCATATTGGTGTTCTGTGAACCAGGCAGAGTTCGAGAACTATGGGATGAGTATCATCCTTATATGTGTGAAGATTATGGTAGAGCAATTTCATCAAGTAACTTCATTATAAACAAATTATTGCTTGAGCTACGAAGGTTGTTGCATCAGTACAACAAAAAACTTGATGATTTCGATTTGCCATCATTAAGTGCTGAGTTTCTTGAAGACACACCACTACCTAGAATAATTGAAGATGAACTTTCTATCCAGATTTCTAATGATGATTTGAGATCAATTGAACGTTTAAATCCTAAACAAAGAATTGCATTTGACACCATCATGGAAAGTATTATGCAAAACCAATCAAAACTTTTTTTCATTGATGGTCCTGGAGGTACTGGTAAGACGTTTTTGTACCGCTCAATGTTGGCACAATTAAGAAAAACCGGTAAAATAATCATTGCGGTAGCAACATCTGGAATTGCTGCTACATTGTTGCCAGGGAAAGAACTGCACATTCACGTTTTCAAATTCCACTTACACCAACCGCATCAACACTTTGCAGAATAAAAAAACAGACAGATCTTGCAGAACTCATAAGGCGTGCATCAGCTGTAGTTTGGGACGAGGCTCCAATGGCAAATCGCTATGCTTTTGAGAGTGTTAATAAGAGTTTTCAAGATATTATGGAAAACCAATTTCCATTTGGAGGGAAGACAATTATTTTTGGTGGTGATTTTCGGCAAGTACTACCGGTTGTTAAACGAGGATCAAAAGCAGCACAGATTGCTGCAAGCATTTCAAGGTCAACATTCTGGCATTGCGTTTAGATAATACGCCTTCAAGAAAATATGAGATCTGCTCAAGATATGGAGTTTTCACAATTCCTCTTGCGTGTAGGTGATGGATTGCAACATACTGTGAATGAGGATTTTATAAAATTACCAGATTCGATTATCATACCATGGGAAGGTGAACAATCTATTCATCAATTGATTGACTCTGTTTTCCCTAATATGATAGATCATGTGAATGATGCAAACTATATGGTTGGAAGAGCCATCATCACTCCAAAAAATGTTGATGTTGACATTATTAATGAATTGCTCATTCACACATTTCCGGGAGAGGAAAGAGAGTATACATCTTGGGATAGTGTAGCAGACGACAATCACAACCTTTTTCAAGAAGAATTCTTGAATTCCCTTAGTCCCAGTGGTTTGCCTCCACATAGAATCATATTGAAAGTAGGAAGCCCTATCATGCTCTTGAGAAATGTTGCACCAGAACTAGGTCTATGCAATGGAACAAGATTAATTTGTCGCAATCTTGGTAGAAATTTTATAGATGCTGAGATCATAACAGGTCCTTATAAGGGTACGAGATATTTTCTACATCGAATGCCTTTGAAAAGTGAAGAAACATCTGGATTACCATTTGAGTTGACACGTCGACAGTTTCCTATTAGACTTAGTTTTGCTTTGACAATAAACAAAGCACAAGGTCAAACGATCCCAAATATTGGCATATTTTTGCGTAACCATGTGTTCAGCCACGGTCAGCTCTATGTTGCACTTTCAAGAGGAGTCTCACAAAATTCTACAAAAATCTTGGTCAAAGATGGAAAATTAGAGCGTCGATCCGGTGTTTACACAAGAAACGTGATTTTCAGAGACGTATTGCTACCTAATGGAGGATGATCAAATTGTAAGTAAGCCAACTTGCTTAGTTAAAAATTACATTCTACACAAATATTAAAATAACTCATCCTTTTCATTTGTTGTACAGGTGTGCACTAAATTACAAATATTTTCCAAGACGTTGCCATATACAAATGGACAATACAAATAGTGTGTTACACAAAATTTCCTCTGACAACATCGTCAACCATAATTGATTTGCTTCAGTTAGTTCAAGTAAGAAACTCCATAACAATGATTTTTTTCCACAAATTTAACCCCATACTAAAATTGTTGTTTACTAATCATAAAATCCGATGCGCACATGTTATTGAGCCTCAGGCTTCTACGTAAACGAAAAACACAAACCAAAGCAAAACACATGATCCTAGGAGCCAATTGACGTAAGTAACTCTTTAACCTTGCTATGTTTTGTTTTTCAATGTGGGTTGTTCACAAGTATTATTATTTGTTATTTCTCATAAAATAAATCATAAAATGAGGCTGATTATTTGGTGTTTTTTTTGATAATATATTCGAATTATAAGTTTATAAAAATTTCCATACGACATTGCATATTATATGATTATAATATTGTTTGTTACATTTTCAAAATATACTTTACTTTACATTGTCAAATTTTTTTTACAATTCCAACAATGACAAGTGTTTTAATGTATGTTATATGTTTTTTTGTTTATTTGTGTATTTGAATTCCTGTTATTTTTTTCAATATTGTTCAGTTTGTGATTTTAATATTATATTTATGGATACAATTATGTGCCATTTTAATTTTTATTAGTATTTTGCATTGTATGTCTCAGCATTTGACCTTTTATCTCAAGATTTTTTAACTTCTTTTCCAATATTTCTTATTAACGTTAGCATGACATTAAATTTATCATATTAATTTCCTCATATTTTTTTAATTCTATTTCATGGTTTAGTAAATAAATTCTATATTTCTCATTGTCAATTTATGTTTGAGTGTTATTTATGTCGGATTTGATAGTTTATTGGATAGATTTTAATTGAAATAATTCTTTTATTTTCAATAGTTTTTTTCTTCATCTATTTCTTACACTAAAGTTGGATGCAGGTAAAAACCTTAGGATATCAAAGGTCATTTCACTAAATTTCAGCAGTTTATTTTCTACTCTATGTGCTAGGTAGATATTGTCGAATACACTTTTCCATCAAACTTCAAGATATTGAAGGTGATTTTGCTAGCTCCATCTATGGATAATAAATTTTTTTTCAGTATTCACTAATACTCAATTCAAAATTTCAGAGCAGTCATGCAAAGAAATGGTTGCGGGCTATCAAAACCTAATGCTTGGAGTATAAGTATCACTCTTAAAAGGAAATCTATGTTGTGTGAAATTGTGATGTAGTTACTTTATACAACTATATATTCGATGATGGTGAATTGATCTACTTGGATCAAGTGGATGTAGGATCACATTGATCCGAACCACTATACGTCTTTTTGTAGTCTTTATATTTGCACATCACATGCTTTAGAAAACACCAAAACTCAATCAAAAATTAAATATTTAATACACTAATTATATTGCACTCCAACTAAAATATTCAAAATTTTAAAACACACGCAACTCAATAAACTACTTTTATAATAAAAAGTTCATATACAAATATGTACACCCAAAGTTTATATATTTCGTTATACACATGCAACGCATGTGCCTCGATTGCTAGTGGTAATAATGGTTGGGCGTTGGGGATAATAAATTGCGAAGCACTTTATTGCTATGGTTTTAGAAAAAACCGTAGCAAATTTTGATATAATTCCACCGACCTCGACCTTCTTCCCCATTTCTTCTCCACTTTTTTCTCTCTCTGATTTCTCCCCATTTTCGATCATTCAACTGACCCATTACTCCTCTGTTTTTGGCTAGAATTTGAAAATAATCATAGATTCGGAAACCCCACAATGTAGGCCTTCTTGTGATACGCATTTTTAGATTTTTTGAGATTGATTTGGTCGAAGCATTTTTTCCTGCCGCCGCCGAACACCGCCTGTTGTGGGAGGAAGGTGATTTCGGTTTCTCGGATTTTTATTTCAAAGTTTATGTATAATTTTGATTTTAGGGTTTAAAATTTGGGGATTTTGTGTGTATTTTAGTGTGTGTGCGTGTGTATTTGTGTATCAGTGTGTGCGCGTGTGTATTTGTATAAGAAATTGATATAATAAATAAGAAGTACAATTTTTTTAAAAAAAATATTGGGTAAATTTGAAAAAAATCCCTCTGCACACGTTGAACTTATGATTCAGTACCTAGCCAGAATTTTTTAAGATTCAGTACCTGACAATGCCATTGATTTAGTATTAACTCCCTACAAAAATAAACTTATATTTTTTTCATTTTTATTTAAATAAATATATAATTTTATTCACAAAAAAATACATGTTTCATCTCCTTTTGAAATATAATTTTTTTAAAAAACATTGTTTCTCAATTATCATGGATTAAAAGTAAATACTTATTTTGACCTACAAACTACGTATTTTTGGGTTCTAAATACTTGATTTGACACTTTGAATACCTCAAATGTGTAATAAAATACTGGATATTCGAGCGATCGTTATAAATTCAATAATTGTTCGTCTTTTCGTGAAAAATACATTGGGATGACATTTTCACGTCATTTAATTTTTTTTTTAAAAAAATAATTCCTCACTAATGGAATATGGGTGTCAAATATGGACACGGCCTGTCAACCTGACGCGGTCCAACACGAAAAAGATCAGGTTCGGGTTGGCGTATTTTGGGTTCGGGTTAAAAACATGTTAGGCCCAACCACTTGAACATCAAACGTATTTTTTCATTTCCAAACAAATTATTTAGTGTATTTTCAAACAAAATATGGATATCAGATTTAGTGTTTTTTTCATTTCCAAAAAAATTATTTAATATTTTTTAAGTACTTATTTTTACTATCACAATACATAATTTTAATTTTTAAATACTTGATTTGGTCTGTTCGATACTCATAATTTTTAACAAAATACCGGATCTCCGAGTGAACAACACAAATTCATCAAGTCCTGATATTTCCATGGATATTGTATATACATGACTTATTCAAGTTATTTACATTTTTAAAAAACCATTTTCAAACAAATTATTAATATTGTTTAAGTACTTAATTATTTTTACTATCAAAATACCTAAGTTCAGTTTTCAAATACTTGATTTGGTCTCTTCAATACTCATAATTTCTACCAAAATACTGGATCTTCAAGTGAACAAGACAAATTCATCAAGTCTTGATATTTTCATGGATTGAATTTACGTGACTTATTTATGTCATTTATTTTTGGAAAAATTGCAAATTTAGTCCTATATATTTGTCACTTTGCGATTTTGGTCCTCTATGTTTTCACATTTCATTTTTAGTCCTGCATGTTCTGATTTTTGGCAATTTCGGTCCTTTTTATTCAAAAATGCTTACGTGGCAATGTACACGCCAGCTCCACATCAGCACTGAATTTGTGCCACATCAGCGCCACGTCGGAAAAAGAATTAAAATTGCCAAAAAAATAAAGATAGCGGACTAGACCTGAAATCTAAAAATATAAAGGACTGAAATCGCAAAGTGACAAACATACAGGACTAAAATAGCAATTTTCCCTTTATTTTTTTAAAAAATAAAATAAACCATTTCAACAAATTATTTAATATTTTTAAGTACTTATTTTTACTATCAAAATACCTAATTTTAGATTTCAAATGCTTGATTTGGTTTCTTCGATACTTATAATTTCTATCAAAATATTGAATATTCGAGTGAACAACACAAATTCACCATGTCTTGATATTTACATGGAGATTGCATTTATGTGACTTATTCATGTCATTTAAATTTTTGTTAAAAAAAATTTATATTTCCAAATACTCATAAAGTTTAGGGTTTAGGTTATTGGTTTTAGGGGTTAGAGTTTAGGGTTTAGGGTAACTATCATATGAATATAATCTTGTGTTTTGTTTATTATAAACTCGAGCGACCACCAATATCAATCATTTATTACACTTAATTTACATGACTTATTCATGTCATTATTTTGTTTTTCAAAAAAAAAATCATTTATTTTTTAAGTACTTTTTTCATCAACAAAATACTTAATTTCAATTGTAAAATACTTGATTTGGTCTCATAGATACTCATTATTTGTAGTAAAATACTGGATCTTCAAGTGTTCAACACAAATTTATCAACTTTCTTCCATTTCAATGGAGGATGCATTTACATGACTTATTCATGTCATTTAACTTTTTGTTAAAAAAATTTATATTTCCAAATACTCATAAGGTTTAGGGTTTAGGTTATTGGTTTTAGGGTTAGAGTTTAGGGTTTAGGGTAACTATCATATGATATAAACTTGTGTTTGGTTTATTATAAACTCCAGTTACCATCAATATTAATAATCTATTATTCCTAATTTACATGACTTATTCATGTCATTATTTTATTTTTCAAAAACAATCATTTAATTTTTAAATACTTTTTTTCACCAATAAAATACCTAATTTAAGTTGTAAAATACTTGCTTTGGTCTCATAGACACTCATAATTTGTAGTAAAATACTGGATCTTCGAGTGCACAACACAAATTATATAATGGACGAATATCAATAATATTGTGATGAATACTAATAAGTATAATATCAAAATAATTATATTATTGTATGATCATAATAACAATAAGTATTATGAATGAATATTATAAAATATAATACAAATATATTTTATAACAAAACATGGGTATCAGATGAGTTAAATCAGGTATCTTGCATCGCAATTAGATACTTTTAGGTTAAATTTAGCATTTACTCTTATTTAATTTGATAGTGGAGAACATGTTTCTTTTTTTTTTTTGTATTAAATTACATGAATACTTCATCACAATGCATCTTCAACGGAAACTCTAGAAGGACTTCGTTTATGGTGACCACTCGAATATCAAATGTATTTTAAAACAAAATATGTGTATCAAATATACCAAATTAGTTATTTGATATATCAATTTAGGTATTTTGTAGGTTAAATTAAGTATTTACTCAATTCAATTATTTGGTGTTCTAAAAAATATACATTTTAGTGGTTGAAGTGACAACATTTGCCAATAACAAGATGATACAAAATTGCTTTCAATAATACTTGAGTATTGTCTAATAATGCTCAATTATTCAAAATAAACACTTACTCTTACTCTATGATCAGTGAAGACTTATGTTTTTTAAAAAATTTAATGACATGGAAAAGTCATCATAATGCATTTTCCATGAAAAGAACAACAATTACTGAATTTATGGTGATCGCTCGAAAATTCAATATTTCTTACATATTTGTAATATTCAAATAGTTAAATCAAGTATCTGAAACCCAAAAATAGGTACTTTGTAGGTAAAATTAAGTATTTACTCTTATTTCATGCTGAATGATGAACTATTTTTTTAAAATTAAATGATATGAAAGAGTCATCCTAATTCATTTTTCATGAAAATATCAACAATGATTAAATATATGGTTATCGCTCGAAGATCCAATATTTTATTAAAAATTTTGAGTATTCAAATAGACAAATCAAGTATAAGAAACCCAAAATTAATTGGTACTTTGTAACTCATAATAAGTACTTAATTTTATTCCACGACGAGTGATTAACTACGTTTTAATTAAAATTAAATGACATAAAAAAGTCATCTCAATACATTTTTCATGAAAAACCCAACAATGAATGAATTTATAGTGATCGCTAGAAGATCCATTATTTTTTAACACATTTGGTGTATTCAAATAGCCAAATCAAGTATCTGAAATTTTAAAATAGATATTTTGTAGGTCAAAATAAGTAGTTACTCTTATTCCATGATTAATTGAGAACTATGTTTTTTTTTAAAAATAAATGATATGAAAAATTCATCGTTATGAATTTTTCATGAAAAAAACAACAGTGACTGAATTTATGGTGATCAATCGAAGATCCAGTATCTAGATTTAAGTATTTACTTTATTCCATGATAAGCGAGAAACTGTGTTTTTTTTTAAAAAAAAATTAAATGACATGAAAGAGTCAACTCAATGCATTTTCCATGATAACCGAATAATGACTGAATTATGGTGATCGCTCGGATTTAGGGGTGTCAATTCTGATTGGCCGGTCGAGTTCGGGTCGAGTTGACAAAAAAATTTAAAAAATTGCTCAATCCAAACTCTCTTAACCTGATTTTCGATTTTTTTTAATTTTTTTTTAATTGAATAAAAATTTAAAAAAATAATAAAAATATAATTTTTTTAATTTAAACACATAATAACAAAATCCCTCTTATATATTATTTAAATTTGAAGGTCTAATTGTATAAAATTTAAAGTATATTCACTAAATCAAATAAATAATTGTTTAAAAAAATAAAAAAATATATACAAAATAAATAGTAAATGATGAAAATTTATAATATAAATATACAATAAATTTTGTTTAAATATACAGTATATAAAAATATAGGTAAAATTTTTAAAAAAAGTACAAAAAAAAATTCGAATCAACCCGTCAACCCGATTAGAACCGACCCGAACCTGTATAACCCGATACTAACCCGAACCCACCCAACCCAAACCCAAAATACCCGAACCCGAATCTGATTTTTTTTTTTTTGGATTGGGTCTTGTCGGGTTGGCGGGTCGCGTTACTTTTTGACACCCCTGCTGAGATTTTCAGTATTTTCTTATACATTTGAAGTATTCAAAGTGTCAAATCAAGTATCCGAAACCCCAAAATAGGTACTTTGTATGTCAAAATAAGTATTTACTCCTATTTCATGATAATCGAGAAACAACATTTTTTAAAAATTGTATTTTTGAGGGAGAAGACACCTGTATTTTTTGTGGATAAAATTATATATTTATTTAAATAAAAAGGTGTAAAAATGTAAATTTCTCTTTCTAGGGAGTTAAAACTAAGTTTATTTTATTGTCAGGTACTGATTTCAAAAGAATTTTATGTAGGTACTGAATCTTAATTCAGATGTTGGCAGAGGGATTTTTGATAAATTTACCGAAAAATATATTCAAAACTAGCTACATTTTTTTAAAAAATCGTAGCAAGCTTTGCTACTTTTTATTAAAAACCGTAGCAATTTTGCTACGGTTTTTTAAAAACTGTAGTAATGTATTGTACGGTAAAACCGTTGGGAAATGCAACTGTTTCTAAAAAAAACGAAGCAATGTGTTCCCGACGAACCATTACACGATACCTTCGAAAATCGTTGGAAAAAGCGTCGCAAATCCACATATGCGATGCAACCGTTGGAAAAAAGTGTCGCAAATCCACATTTGCGACACAGTTTGCTACGAAAAAACCATAGAATTTTTTTTTGGTAGTGATTAGTGTTTTCCTTTGATAGGAGACTATATTGTTTGTCAGAAATTACTTATGTGATCGACATGGATGATGACATGGATTTTAGAATGAAACTTTGTGATTTTTTTAGAATATTATGTGACCTTTCAAAAATACATGTCGGCATCCACGACCACCACAGAAGCAATTTCTCGCTAACAGGATGGACCCCAATAAAAAAAAAAAAGTTTCAAGATTGAAAACGAAAATTCATTATTAACATATCAAAATAAAAAAATGTAAATTACAGGATCCATAATTCAGGATTATTTATTTACCTTCATTGTGTGTACTTGACCTCTTACATAGAACGATAACTTAGAATAATACAGTCTTTTGAATTTACCTTTTGAATATTACGGTTTCTAGATCATATCACATTTTTTTTAAAAAAATATATTCAAAATTAGCTACGATTTTTAAAAAAAGCGTAGCAAAATTGCTACGGTTTTTTTAAAAACCGTAGTAATGTTTTGTATGGTAAAATCATTGCAAAACCGTCGCAAAATACGACAGTTTCTAAAAACTGTAGAAATGTGTTCCCGACGAACCATTATGCGATGCCTTCGAAAACCGTGGAAAAAGCGTCACAAATTTGCTACGAAAAAACCGTAGCAAATTTTATTTATTTATTTATTTTTGTAGTGATTAGTGTTTTCCTTTGATCGGATACTATATTGTTTGTCAGAAATTATTTATGTGATCGACATGGAAATTGACATGGATTTTGGAATGAAACTTTGTGATTTTTTTAGAATATGATGCGGCCTTTCAAAAATACATGTCGACATCTGCGACCATCACAGAAGCAATTTCTCGCTAACAGGATGGACTCCAATAAAAAAAACAAGTTTCAAGATTGAAAACGAAAATTAATTATTAACATATGAAAATAAAAAATGTAAATTACAGGATCCATAATTCAGGAATATTAATTTACCTTTATTAACTTGACCTCTTACACAGAATGATAACTTAGAATGAATATTACGGTATTTTGAATTAGCCTTTTGAATATTACAGTTTCTAGATCATATCACAAATATTTTTTTAAAAAATATATTCAAAATTAGCTACGGTTTTTAAAAAAGCGTAGCAAAATTGCTACAGTTTTTAAAAAACCATAGTAATGTCTTGTATGATAAAATCGTTGCAAAACCGTCGTAAAATGCGACAGTTTCTAGAAAACTGTAGAAATGTGTTCCCGACTAACCATTATGTGATGCCTTCGAAAATCATTAACTTGACCTCTTACACAGAATGATAACTTAGAATTAATATTACAGTATTTTGAATTTACCTTTTGAATATTATAGTTTATAGATCATATCACAATTTTTTTTTTAAAAAAATATATTCAATATTAGCTACGGTTTTTAAAAAAGCGTAGCAAAATTGCTACAGTTTTTTAAAAACCGCTGTAATGTCTTGTATGGTAAAATCGTTATAAAACTGTCGTAAAATGTGACCGTTTCTAAAAAACTGTAGCAATATGTTCCCGACGAACCATTATGTGATGCCTTCGAAAATCGTTGGAAAAAGCGTCGTAAATCTACATTTGCGACACAATTTGTTACAAAAAATCGTAGCAATTTATTTTATTTTTTGTAGTGATTGGTGTTTTTCTTTGATCGGAGACCATATTGTTTGTCAAAAATTACTTATCTAATCGACATGGATATTGACATGGATTTTGGAATGTGTATCAATGGAAGTTTTCTGTTGTATAGAAATTTCCACGTTGCTGTCAAAAGATATATAGCATTTTCACTGTCATTATTTTTTTTTTTGTTTAATTGCTACACAAAATCAAGTGTCGAATTAATTATTCCGCACAATTAATACATCAGAAAACGTCCATTGATAAACACACACACATCGTTTGATATAAAATTCACCACTAATCTAAATTTCATCGTATCAAATGGCAGGCTTGGCAAACTCCCATTGGTTGCAACAACAAATCTTTAGATTTTTGTCACCAAACACACAAAAATCTGAATCTAATGGTGATATCAAAATATTGTAACAGATTAAAAAGTCCTACAACAATGTCTTCGATCTCTTCCTACACGAACAAATGATAGACGACAATTAAATACAGTGCAAAGACGAGAACAAAGACAATTAATGACACAAGAAGACAAGTTTTGAACAATTATTCAAATAATTATATCTCATTTTTATGAGACGATACATTTAATAGTTTTATGTCTAGCTATTATAAATAAGTAAAAATTAGTGTATTTAAACATGTTGCAATGTGAAGGTGAAGATGAATATTTTCTTCTTTCGATAATTTTTAAATAATGGTAGATATTCAATTTTAATAATTTATTGATTTTTTATGTTTGCATAGTGATGGTGAATTGGTTATATTGATTTCAATATAATTATTGTTTTAAAAAATTGTCAAGTAGATCAATGACTATATTTAATGTAAGTACATATCATACACAAAATTTTCATTATAAAAACGTCATTGTTTCATATTAAAATATACTTTAAACTTTAATCATCTCGCAGACGCAGCGCGTGTGCCTCGGTCGCTAGTTCTAAATAAAGAAACAATTTATTGTAAAAAAAAAAAATAAAGAAAAAAATGATTTTTGTCTAGTTGGCAATGAATAACCAAGTCATCCAAAGTCTTCAAGATTTTAAGGCTTGCCAATCTTTTCCCAAGGTCTAGAAATTTCCACGTTGCTGTCAAAATAGCAACTAAACAAAAAAGATGACATGTAAAAAATCTAAGGTCGAATTAATTCTTCCACACAATTAGTACATCAGAAAACGTCCATTGATACACACACACACACATCGTTTGAGATTCCACCACTAATCTAAATTTCATGGTATCAAATGGCAGGCTTGGCAACAACAAATCTTTAGATTTTTGTCACCAAACATACAAAAATCTGAATCTAGTGGTGATATCAAAATGTCCCTAACCAATCACAACACCCCATTTGATTTCCAAAGATAAAGAATACGATAGAGCCCACTTGTATAAATACCTTACTAGCACTTCAACCAAAAATCAACCACTACTCCAAAACAATACAATTAGCAAAACCAGCCTTCTACAAACAGCAATGGCTTCATCTACAATGGCTCTCTCTTCCCCAGCCTTGGCCGGAAAGGCGGTCAAATCACCATCAACTTCAGAGATCACCGGCGCCGGGAGGATCTCCATGAGGAAGACTGCTTCAAAACCTGCTTCATCCGGCAGCCCGTGGTATGGCCCCGACCGTGTCAAGTACTTGGGACCATTCTCTGGTGAGTCCCCAAGCTACCTCACCGGTGAGTTCCCCGGAGACTACGGGTGGGACACCGCTGGACTCTCGGCAGACCCTGAAACATTCGCCAAGAACCGTGAGCTGGAGGTGATCCACAGCAGATGGGCCATGCTTGGAGCCCTGGGATGCGTCTTTCCAGAGCTCTTGTCTCGCAACGGTGTGAAATTCGGTGAAGCCGTGTGGTTCAAGGCTGGTTCACAGATCTTCAGCGAGGGTGGACTGGACTACTTGGGGAACCCGAGCTTGGTGCATGCACAGAGCATATTGGCCATCTGGGCTAGCCAGGTTATACTGATGGGAGCTGTTGAGGGGTACCGTATTGCCGGAGGGCCATTGGGAGAAATCACTGACCCACTGTACCCAGGTGGCAGCTTCGACCCATTGGGTCTTGCTGACGACCCTGAGTCATTCGCTGAGTTGAAGGTGAAGGAACTCAAGAATGGAAGGCTTGCCATGTTCTCCATGTTCGGATTCTTCGTTCAGGCTATCGTCACCGGAAAGGGTCCATTGGAGAACCTCGCCGACCACCTTGCAGACCCAGTCAACAACAATGCATGGGCCTACGCCACAAACTTCACTCCCGGCAAATGAATTTCACTGTTCAATTAAGGATGTATCCGTTTGTAATTAAACTTGTGAATGAATGAGTCGATTTTTTCCAGTGTTCTTATTCTCTTTAACAATTAAGCTTTATTTAACTCAGAACAAACTAAAAATATGTTATCACATTATTTACTCTAGAAATGAATATTTTATAAAAAAAAAAACCTTGAGAGAGGAGTCGGAGGTGTGAAAAACTAAACAAAAGAAGGGAATTTTTGTGTTCGAAGTTCGAACATAGGGGCAAACCCAAGTTTTGTGTGGAGGATACCAATAACTCCTATATATGTGGACACTTCAATACCGGCTAGTTTTGACTCAATAAAAGTGTCTGAATATCTACTTATTCCAATTTCTCGAACTTTTGGAAGAACTTTTTCTACCAAGGGATGTGCTTGAAATCTCCAGTATCTCTTTATCCTTTGTAGAGGGGCTACGCATCTGGAAATTCAGTAAAGATGGCCAATTTGGACCAAAAATCTTTTAACAGTTTTCCTTCATTAATACATCTATACAAAAGCTACGAGAATTCATGACCATAAGACAATGGATCGGTCACGATTAAGACGTTTGCTCACAAATAAACACTACAATTTCTTCCCTTGATGGCTACTAAAGATGTAGCAACATGAATTTAAACTGATACAGAGTTTGACACAGCCGCAAATATATCATTTTGAACGAAAGGACCAATTCTCCTTATGTACATTTCCATATCCCAGCTCATAACCACGTTGTTGAATGGAATCAAAATTTTTTAAAAAAAAAACTCAGAGCAGAGAGTACCTCAAATAAACCTCTGATCGGAAAAGGGGGCAGGCAATGAGAATGGTTCAGATCGAATCTTGTAGAGATTTCCCTAAACACCAACAAAGTTGAGATCGAATCTTGTAAAAACAAGAAAACAAATAGAAAATTAGACCAAAAAACCTCTAATCGGAGAGGAGAGTCGGCGCAACGGGCGGATGGCGGAGGAGATCGAGCATAGCAGCGGTGGAATTCTGCCCTGGATAATGAATGCCAGCTGACGGAGGGAGAGACTGGATTTTATTTTATATATTTTTAAGAAAAATACTTATTAGCGACCAATATTTGGATTTGGTTCCAAATTAGAGACCAAATTAATTATCGGTTTCAAATTAGAGATCAAAATAATTACCAATACCTAATTTGTACTGAAAATCAATCTGTTCCAAAATTGAGACCAAAATATATTGTACGTTTCAAAATTAGAGACCAGATATGAAATCTCGGTCGCAAAAAAGATATTTTTTAATTTTTTAGAAAAGGTCATATTTAAAGATCGAATTTAATCTATCGGTTACTGATTAGAGATCGATGATTGTTTCTATCCCTAATTCCGTTCTAAAAAGGTCAAATTCTCCATAAATTCCCAAAAGGAAACTTAAATGTTTATTCAGTCCCTGTGTAAGACATTTTTTGTTCCAGCTCCCTGACAAATGTCTGTCATTTGTTTGGACTCCCCAATTGAGGTGAAATTATGAAATTACCCTCAAATAATATGAAAACCTACTAATACTCATTGACCAATAAATATTTATTTAATAGTTCTTCTTCTCTCTTTTCAAGCCAAAGTTTTCCCAATTTTCCTTCTACTTGATTCCTTCATTGACGGCTAAATCAACGACGATCAATATATTTGTGTCGATGTTTTGTGCAACAAACTGAGACGAAAGGAGTTTAAAGCGAAGAATCGTTAGATTTTGAAAATCTTTTCGAAGAACCAACATCGAAACAACAAGTTTAAGGTAGATTTTTTTTTTGAAAATTTAAGAAATTTTTAGATGCAATTCCATCTGGATGATTGGGTTTTTTTTTTCTTTTTCAATTGAGTGATTCTTTGAGTGTTTTGTATGTTGTGTTGTGGTTATGTTGAAGTTTCGTACATCGTGTGAATTATACAAATTTGATGGACAACTTTTAGGTTTTACATATATATAAGTGGGTTTGTGGTTCATCTCAATCAATTGTGTATTGATTATCTAAAATTTGTAATTGTTCTCGATTATAATGATTTCATTGTCAATTTTCATAGTTTAGTACTGGGTTATAAATATTATGTGAATATGCCTTATAATATTCAAATCAGCTGCCTAAAAGTGTGATCTTGTTATTATTTTTGTTGTTGTGAAATGTGTTATGAATAAAGCTCCGATCTTCATTTTTTAGTCTTATTGTATTGAATGTTATGCTTTTTATTGATTGGATTGAGAATGAAATCTATAAATGGTCGTAGGTGAAGACAGATATGAAACCCAGAAAAATTTAGAAGGTTTTTTTTTCAAATTATGTTTTCATCTTGGAAATCGATTAAATATCGTTTTTTCGCAAGTATTTGAAGGTTTCTGCGTTTTGGTATTGGTTTTTTGTGTTTTTTTTTTTGTAATTCTCGATTGTGTCCCTTTGTCCAAAATTTATAGTGTTCTAGTATTGATTGTGGTCACTTTCTTGTTTAAATTATTTATTTGTTTCCTTTGATTAATTGTTCGAAATTGTTGAATGATTATGTTGATGTTCGTAAATTTTGTTTTAAATGCTTGACTTTGATTTCGTTATCGACAATTGCGAGTGTTTTGTTATTTAATTTCATAAAAACATATTTATTTATTTATTTGGTTGTCACAGTGGATTTTTTACTCTAAATCCTTCAATTTTTTTTTAAGGTTCATAAATTATTTTTTTAGTTATTTATTTTCATGTGTTTATCTCTATTTTCATTTTTTTGTTCTTGAATTTGTTATATGATTTCTTTTATAATGTTGGCTACTTCATTGGAATAATTATTCATTTGAAATGATTAAGTGATTATGGTAAATTAAATTTTTCTTAAACCTTATTTTGGTTCTTGAATTTTTTTTGAATCTGCTTGTTAATGCATTTTTTTGTGAGTTATTGGAGTAGCCCGTGACACAGAAGAAGTGAGGACTACTTAAAAGACAGTGAAGATAGACATTAATCGAACTTGTGTTGCTGCGATTATGTTATCCAAATAAATGACCATATTAATCTGTTGAACATGGATCGCTGAAAAATAATTTTGAGTTATTTTTATTATATGGTTATGCTTTTGGGGTAGATGTAAGTATAACAATAATTAATTAGTAGGAAGACATGTTGTAAACTCAAGATGATTTAATATTTTATTTAAGCTTCACTGAAACCAATTTGTATCTGTGTTCTGTATTTTTGGTACAAAAAATAAAGATAATAGTACATAATTTGTATAATTTAACATTGTTCTTCGTCTTTTTGGGTTGATAAATTTTTTTACTAAGATTGAATACGTCAACCAAGTAAAAAATTTTATGGTCGAATATATATATATATATATATATATATATATATATACATATAAATTTTATGATGGAATATATAAATATATATTCGAGTAATCTTACTAAGATGAACATGTCAACCAACTAAAATAATTAATTAGGTTCGAATTCTTCTGAATTTGGAATAAATCCAAATTAATTTGGAACAATAGGGGTATATGAGAGCACCATTTGTGGATGTCAATTGTCACCCAATGTATACAATAGGGGTATATTTTCCAAAATCCAAACTCGTAACTTGTTTAATATGATGTTTTCTCATCTTTGAGAAATATCAATTACTCTAATTTCACTCATCTTTCAGAACATGTGAGTGCAAGATCGAGCACAACTTGTAAGCAGGGATGAGATAAATATTATTCAATCGAGAACAATGTGTTCCAATTGTAAGACAAACATTATGGGCCATGAGGATCACACTCTCCTAGTGAAAGTGGCTTTGGATAAAAATGTCATGTATTAGAAACAATCTCAGAATTATGCAGAATAATCTTTTTGATTTGCGGAACAAGAAGGCATGTACATGTTAACATGCACCAATATCCTATAATATACTACATGACACAAGTGGAGAAAAGTTTTCAATCCTTAGAGATTGGTAGAACCATCACCCAAGTGTTTGTCTAGTAATGTGTCTTGTCCCACTCTTGTCTAAGATGTAGGAGGAAGACATTGATCATGACCCAATGAGAGCACCATTTATGGATGTTCATTGCCACCCAATGTATACAATAGAGATATATTTTCCAAAATCCAAACTTGTAACTTGTTTAATATGATGTTTTCTCATCTTTGAGGATGATCATTTACTATAATTTCACTCATCTTTCAGAACATGTAAGTGCGAGATCGAACACAACTAGTACACAAGGATGATATAAATATTATTCAATCGAGAACAATGTGTTCCAATTTTAGGACAAACATTGTGGGCCATGAGGATCACACTCTTCTAGTGAAAGTGACTTTGGATCAAAATGTCATGTATTTAGAACAATCTCAGAATTATACAGAATAATTTTTTTGATTTGCGGAACAAGAAGGCATGTCCATGTTAACATGTACCAATATCCTATAATACACTGCATGACACAAGTGGAGAGGAGTTTTCAATCCTTAGAGATTGGTAAAACCATCACCCAAGTGTTTGTCTAGTAATGTGTCTTGTCTCACTCTTGTCTAAGTTGTAGGAAGAAAACATTGATCATGACCCAATGAGAGCACCATTTGTGGATGACCATTGTCATCCAATATATACAATGGGGGTATATTTTCCAAAATCCAAACTCGTAACTTGTTTAATATGATGCTTTCTCATCTTTGAGGACTATCATTTACTCTAATTCCACTCATTTTTCTGAATATGTGACTGCGAGATCGAGCACAACTAGTACGCAAGGATGGGATAATATTATTGAATCGAGAACAATTTATTTCGATTGTAGGACAAACATTGTGGGCCATGAGAATCACACTCTCCTAGTGAAAATGACTTTGGATCAAAATGTCATGTATTAAGAACAATCTCAGAATTATGCAGAATAATCTTTTTGATTTGCGGAACAAAAAGGCATGTCCATGTTAACATGTATCAATATCCTATAATACACTGCATGACACAAGTGGAGAGGAGTTTTCAATCTTTAGAGATTGGTAGAACCATAACCCAAGTGTTTGTCTAGTAATGTGTCTTGCCCCACTCTTGTCTAAGATGTAGGAGGAAGACGTTGATCATGACCCAATGAGAGCACCATTTATGGATGTCCATTGCCACCCAATGTATACAATAGGGGTATATTTTCCAAAATCCAAACTCATAACTTGTTTAATATGATGTTTTTAATCTTTGAGGACTATTATTTACTTTAATTCCACTCATTTTTCTGAATATCTGACTGCGATATCGAGCACAACTAGTACGCAAGGATGAGATAAATATTATTGAATCGAAAACAATGTGTTTCGATTGTAGGACAAACATTGTGGGCCTTGAGAATCACACTCTCCTAGTGAAATTGGCTTTGGATCAAAATGTCATGTATTAAGAAAAATATCAGAATTATGCAGAATAATCTTTTTGATTTGCGGAATAAGAAGGCATGTCCATGTTTACATGCACCAATATCCAATAATACACTGCATCACACAAGTGAAGAAAAATTTTCATTCCTTAGAGATTGGTAAAACCATCACCCAAGTGTTTGTCTAGTAATGTGTCTTGTCCCACTCTTGTTTAAGATGTAGGAGGAAGACATTGATCATGACCCAATGAGAGCACCATTTGTGGATGTCCATTGTCACCCAATGTATACAATAGAGGTATATTTTTCAAAATCCAAACTCGTAACTTGTTTAATATGATGATTTCTCATCTTTGAGGACTATCATTTACTCTAATTTCACTAATTTTTTTGAACATATGACTACGAGATCGAGCACAACTAGTACGCAGGGATGGGATAAATATTATTGAATCGAGAACAATGTGTTTCGATTGTAGGACAAACTTTGTGGGTCATGAGAATCACACTCTCCTAGTAGACATTGATCAATCAAAGACTTTGACTACCACCTATCCCTCATTATTAAGCTCTGTCAATACACTTCATCTCATCCACTCGCTTCTTGGTTCCAGTTTGGTTAGGGTATATGCTGACAGAAAGTTGTGATCACGCAAAAATAATCCTATGTTTGATTTTGAGAGAACCTCGGAGAAGTCTTGAGGGTTTGGAGGCTAGAGGCGCATATCCGTTCAAAACAAGAAATAGTTAAAGCATGATTCAAGGGTAATCCATTTTCTTTTGTGCATTTAATTAACTAATTCATATTAAATATGTAGAACAATCATGATCTTATTTTATGAGATTATTGTAATCACATAAAATTTTGGACCACTAACATTTAGTGAAAACAAATTAGTTTCGAATTTTCTAAGATTAGGAATCATTCTATATTAATTTAGAACAATCTCGGATATCTTTAGACTCAAATATACAAGAAATTGGATATAAGTGACTCATTCTTTGCATAATTAAATATAATTCTAAACTTAAAAAATTGTTTAGTGTGATATTTTGACATCGATTACCTCAATTTGCAATACGACACGTGTATTTGAACTCCAATATTAAAAGAACATTTGTGATAATGGGGTCTGGCATAACACATGAGCTAGAAGAGTACAAATGTGTCTCAATTGAGCACATAACGTTCTACTTCTCAGGATAAATTTTTGGGCCACTGTGATCGACCTTCCTAAGAGATATTAAATTAGTTTCAATTGCCTTGATTCGGGGTAATTTCAAATATATTTGGAACAATCTCGGATATTTGCGGGATAAGAAGACAGACAGTTTGGAATATGAGATATTAATTCTTTGCAAATGCACAAACTTTGTCAAATACGACAACACAAGAGAACCTCATACATAAGAGTACACTACACAAGAGAACCCAATACATAATAGTACACTACAACCAAAACTCAAATTAATATAAAACAATAGTGTGTTCCACAGAATCATCAAATCAAGCGTAAACCAACAATGCTTCCACTGGAACAGGAATATCTCCTCGAAGGTATGTGCTTGAGCCAAGTTCCATAACCGCTTTCTCCTGTGCAAGTGTAAAGATGGAGCATACATTGCTTTCTTGATTATGAAAGCCCAATATTTTTTGTTATGTTCTTAACACCTAAATAAAAACAAAATAATTTACATTGAGCTTAAAAAGATAAAATCGTGTATGAAAATTTAATAAAATTATAGAATAATAAATAATTTAGTATTATTAGCTTCACAAAATTATCTACTAAAAATGCTACAAACAGTAAGCATGATGACTCACCATAAATAGTCGTTCAGTTGCCTTGATAATCTCAGGATATCAATCCGATAAAAAGTGAACTCGTCGAATAGAGTGCATTGATATGAAAGTAGAATACTTCTCAAATTGTAGTGTAGATACATATCAAAAAATCATGGTTTCTAATAAAATTTCAGCACATTGTTCTCAGGTTCACAAAAATATCCATCAAGCTACATCCAATGAAGATTGAAATCACAGAAATCTGTATTTTTACTTGTAGCAACCAAAAAAGGAGATATTACAAGAATCACTTCTAGATTTCATTATCAAACTATTAAAAAAAACTACATTCAATATAATAAGATCTAAATTTAAAATCATATATTCATTCGTATAACACATGACATACAAAAAAAATAGTACACAAAAACAAATTCAAGCAACCTATTTTTATTTTAATGATAAAAAATTATCAATATCTAAGTCATAATGCAGCACTAAAACCATTACGGTTCGAAATTAAATCGTTATAATCGAGAACAACAAGGAATTCAGCTACTCTATCTCAAAATTGCAATAAATGAGATTCATTCTCACCCACAGACGGGAAAACCAAAGATTGATAAAAAAAAAAAAAAATCTGTACAGTTCACACGATAACACAAAAATTTAATACAATCAATAAAACCATAACAAATCTCAAAGATTCGTTCAATTAAAAAGGATATATAAAAACAATTACACTACATCAAACACTGTAATAAAATTTCTTGGCTGCAAATTTTTAAAAACCTAAAATAGTACCTTAAAATCTTTGAAATAATGATTCTTCAAAAAGATTTTCATGGTCCAGAAACAATTCACAACGATTAGCAACTTTCTTCAATCCGATTCGAAGGAAATCTGCAATATTGCAATCGGTGGATTAGTCATTTACGATTGATGGATAAATTTGTGGAGAATTTCAACAAAAATGAGAGAAAAAAAAACTCATACTGTACGTTCTCTTATAAATAATTTTTATTTTATTTTTAAAAAGAAAGGGGTATTGTTGGGTTTCAAAAGAAAGTGGGGGCATTTTCGTATTTTGTGCTCAAATAGGGAGCTGAAACACATGCCAGAACTTTGTCAGGGAGTGAGAACATATATTTGCTGACATGGGGACTGAAGACAAAGATAATTTTGCTCATAGGGATTTATTGACCATTTGCCCTTCTAAAAATGCGTTTTTTTTGTAGTGCAATATTAGATAAAATCGGCCAACCACCTCGCTATGGAATTTATCTATCCGGAGTGTGGCACGCCAGCTTCAGGTAATTGGCTAAGAATTTGGGATCTTCAATTACCTTCAAAAGTAAAAAACTTTATGTAGTTGAGTTTGCACAATCATGTTGGGCTATCTCCAACCTAGTTGAGTTTTTTTTATTCTTTTATTATGTTACATATAAAATTATCGATTCGGTTTTCACAATTTTTAACTTTTGAAAAACAAGTAACCCAAAATTGTCAAAAACCAAAATCGCAACTTATAAAAAAAACAGTTCAAAGAAAATCATAAAAAACCAAAATTTACGTCCCGATCAGTTTTAACCATATAATGCACACTCTTATCTGCACCTTTTGTGCTTGTGCATTTTGTTTTCTTGTTTTTAGATAAATATTTTGAAGTTAATTTAATTTTATATTAATTTTTTAATCATTATATCGAAAATGTTTATAATTATTTTATTATAATTTCTAATTTTTTTTATTTCGTGTGATTTCTTTTTTTTTTTTAAAAAAACCTAATGATAAAATTATATGGAAACATTTTATAATATGTATCGATAATGTGTGAATATTTGAAATATTGTAATTTAGCAAATATTTTAGAAACAAATTAATTAATAATAATAAATTTAAAATAAAAATAAAAATAAAAATTCATAAAATGTAAATGTTTAATAAATATTTTATAATTGGATCTTATGGATTAGATTTAAAATTTATACTCTCAATGGGTAAAATATGTAATTTTAATATTTCACATGGGTATTTGGTGCTAAAAAAATCAAAATATTTGTCCAGTCGCATGAGGGGCGCGTGTGCAATAATCGCTCATATAAAGAGGCACATGTGTTAATTTTATAAAAGGTCATGGTTGAAGATGCTTATTAAAATTTCATAGGGAAGAAGTGTGCATTTTCAATATTTCACAGGGATATTTGATGCAAATAACTCATTAATTATATAAAAAAATTACATAACGTTTATTTTCTCTACCATGATATTTTTATTATTCTTGTCCTTCAAATTTTTATTTACGTTCCTCATTGTTTACACACTATAAAATTTATTTTTATTTAAATATTGTATCATAATGAGTAAATTAATATTTAATCATTATATTTGTTGATTTATGTTAATTACATGAAAAACTGAAAAGTTTAGTATTGAATTTTAATTTTCATATTTTTATAATTTATTTAAAAATATAGTCAGTAATTTTTATTTTATGTTGTATAAAAAGTAATATTTTCTTTCATATTAGAATAGATTTGAAAATATAATGACTATTCTTTACAGCTGCTTTGGTAAAATGCTAATAAGTTGGAATAAAAATATTACTTCATCAATGTTTAATTGTGCTGTCATGTATTAATAATATTAATATGATTTGGTTTTTCTTAAATATATAAAATATCTTTTGTTTTCAGCCAACATGTTAATGATTTTATTGAAATTTATGATAAGTTTGCTTGATTCATATCAAATACTTTTCTACTGATTTTATTTTTTAAAAAAAAATTATATCTTGATTATTATATTTAATATAAACATATTAGGATAGGTGGATATGTCATTTTCGTCGATATACTATAATTTTTATGTTTTTATGTTAGAACTAGCGGAGTTTTGATTATTGGAAAATTCTCAAGTCAACTGATCTTGCCCAGCTTCGAGTGCAAAAAACGAGTTCCCAAAGCTAAAATGAAGACTCAAAGCTAAACTGCATACATCAACTGAGTTGACCATTGACCAAAGCTCAACCGAAGCGAATGAAGTAAACTGCATTCAGTTTAGGACAATAAACTGAATCAGTTTCACAAAAGCTAAAATGTGTCAGTTGATCATAGCCAAACACTGCATCAAAACTCAACCGAAGACCATATATATGCTCAACTGAATCATTCATTAGACTGAGTGACTGCTTCATCAGCTTAAACCTTGCGGATAAGATCAAACGTACAGGACCAGATGCCGCAAAAGCACTAGCACAACAGTGTACTACACTGTAAGATAATTTTTGTGGAAAATACAAGCTAACAGCTTTGATTTGAATTTGAAAGAGTCGTTGCCCGCCAAATATAAATTTCCATTAAGGATTCCTGAGAAATCATTCGACTTTTTAAGAATTCTCGTATACGCATTCAAGCTATCAAACATAAACTAAATTCCTTTAGGTTGCGCTTGGATGGAAGGATTTCAAATCCATGGATTTCGATTCTATTTAATTGTTAACAATGAAACAATAGATCAAATCATAAATCTATACACTACTTATTTACACATTAATTATATAAAGTAGAATGCATTTCAAATAAATCGATTATTGGGTGGACTTGAAATCTACCCTAACTAACATGAAATATCATATAAACATGAAAAGAGTATATTTGAAATTTATGTTGCTACTTCTATATACAACAAAATACATTTGAATATATTTGAAATAAATGGATTTAAAATCCTTTTATCCAAGCATTACCTAAGTTTACCTATTCATTCGAGAAAAACGAACAAGAAGCACTTCAAAGATTTCTATCACAAGTCGAAGAACACAAGCATGCACAAGATTCAAGTACATCAGATCAGTAAAGATCATTTGGTGCTAAGTGTTGATTTTTAACAAGTGTGGTATCTGTAATTTAAACTGATACAGAGTTTGACACAGCCGCAAATATATCATTTTGAACGAAAGGACCAATTCTCCTTATGTACATTTCCATATCCCAACTCATAACCACGTTGTTGAATGGAATCAAAATTTTTTTAAAAAAAACTCAGAAATTCAGAGCATCCGAAGAACAATTTACGTTGTTGAATGCCAGCTGAGGTCGGAAAATTTAGAGAAATAGCCCTCGTCGCATATTCAATTTAGCAAATAGCCCTCTTCTAACTTAATAAGTATTTAGTGTATCAATTTACTTAAATACCCTTCCAAGCCTCTATTAAAAAAAAAAAAAAAAGCGTCCAAATTTCTATTAAAAAAAATTGTGAGAGAATGGATATTAAGAATAAGACTAATTCAAATAGTATTTACATAAAAATTCAAATAAAAATAAAAGAACATAAACCAAATCATATACATGCTTATATTGATATAGGAGCAAGTATGTGTTTAGCAAGTAAACATATACTTCCTAGTCATTATTGGAAGAAATATGATAAAGGATTAAAAGTTCGAATAGGAGATGGATCAATTATTATACTAGATACAGTAGTAGAAAAATTAAATATCGAAATTGAGGAAACAAAATTTGTAATACCAATTATATACCAAATAGAATCAGGAATGGATATTATAATAAAAAATAGCTTTTTAAGACAATATCTTCCTTTCACGCAATTTGAAGATCACGTAACTTTAAACAAGGGATCTTCAATGATTTATATTCCTAAAATACGAACAGCAGTTCGTGTAGGAAATGAAGGATTCACAAAGAACTTTCATAAACGAAATACTAATCTGATAGAATTAAAAATAGAAAACATTTTAATGGTTAATCCTGAAAAGGAAATCATGAAGAAATTTCATGATATTTGTTCTGAAAATCCTCAGGACAAAATAAAGAAAAAAAAATTATTTATTGCTTCAATAAAACTTAAAGACCCTAATATCACAATCCGTGAAGCACCAAGAAGATGCAACATGGATGACGTAAAAATATTTGAAAAAAAAGTTCAAGAATTACTCAAACTTAAGATAATCATTCCAAGCAAGAGCCCACACTCTTCACCAGCCTTTTATGTCAGTAAGAAAGATACTGATAAAAAAAGAATGGTAATTGATTATCGAAAAATGAATAATGCAACAATTATGTATGGATATTACATCCCAAACAAGGATGATTTACTATCTTATATAGGAGGAATGAAATATTTCTCCAGTCTAGATTGTAAATCAGGATTCTGAAAAATCCAGCTAGAACCACAAACACAATTACTTGCAGCATTCAGTTGTCCAAAAGGACAATATCAATGGACTGTATTACCTTTCGGACTTAAACAAGCATCAGGTATTTTCCAAAGATATATGGATGAATCTTTTAAACCATATGTAGATTTTTGTTGTGTTTACATAGATGACATATTAATTTATTCAAAAACATTAAATCAACATTATAAAGATCTCATGACAGTATTAGATATTTGTCATAAATATGGAATTATACTTTCTGAAAAGAAAGCACAATTATTTAAAACAAAAATCAATTATCTAGGATTACAAATAGAAGACGAAAAACATTGTTTGCAACAACATATACTTAAGAAAATTCATGATTTTCCTAGTGAAATCAAAGATAAAGATCAATTAAGAATATTTCTAGGATTATTAACATATTCTGGAAATTACATTAAGAAACTTGCAGAAATCAGAAAACCTCTTCAGGTAAAACTTAAATAGGACTATAAGTGGAAATGGTCGAAAGAAGATACTAATTACATAGACACTATTAAAAAGAAAATAATTAGTAATCTTTCTGAATTATATTTTCCTTCAAATAAAGATATAATAATAATTGAGACAGATGCATCAGATGAATACTGGGGAACATGTTTAAAAGCTTATACGAGAGAAAGAAATTTAGAAGAACTAACTAAAACAGCTACTAGGAATAATGAAAAATTATGTAATTATACATCAGGAACTTTTCAAAGTGCACAACTAAATTATCATTCAAATGAAAAAGAATTATTAGCTTTAATATTTACAATTAGAACTTATGAAATTTATCTTATTTCTAAATCATTTTTAGTAAGAACGGATAATATGAATTTAACATATTTCAAGACAAGAAAAATATCAAGAAATGCAGGGAGAAATGCAACAAGGTTAATTACATGGCAATTGGAATTGAACCATTATCAGTTCGAGATCCAGCATGTCAAAGGAACGGATAATTCATTACCCGATGAATTAACCAGAGAACTTCATCCAAATTATACTATCCGTAGTAACGGAATAACAAAGGAGATCCTAAGTGATTCAGAAAATGACCACGAGTCATCCGAACATGCATCAGAAAGCATGGAAAATATAAATTGATGAAATAAGATTTATATTCAGAGACATGAATTATTTTATGACTTTCAGTCATCCGAACATGCCTCAGAAAGCATGGGGAATATAAATTGATGAAATGAGATTTATATTCAGAAACATGAATTACTCTATGAGTAAAACAATCAATCTCATTTATGAAGATTGATTCAATTCTTGCAAAAGAATTCATAAATGCAATGATACGCATAATAAAACTATCCGAATTACTCACGATAAAGAGTTAAATTTCTGACCATTTTATATATATATATATGTTTCTTTTGCATGATGGAGCAATTAGATCAATTAAAAGAACAATTGATTGACATAGATGAAGAAATTCAGATTCTTCAACAAAGAAAAAAGAATATAAATGGAAAAATTCAGAGGATAAAAGAAAAGATGACAACATCATCATCATCCTCACCAAGAACACCAATTAAGTTAGCAGCTCCATTTGACAAAATAATGGAGATGAAAAAACAGTCAGTGGTCACAGCCAGCACTGACGACAAGGAAACAGAAAAATAAAAAGAAAAAAATAAAGAACCGGTGGTCACAGCCAACATCGAGAAAAATGAAAAAGAATAAAGGACGTTTAAAAGAGCGCTTGAAACAAGAGAAAGAAAGATGGTCAATTTGCGACCACAAAAACTAATTTTTGAAAAAACAAATTTTTCAAAAAAATTCAAGACTGAATTCTTTGAAACACTAAACTATTTGAGAATAGCCAAACCATCTGCAGGATCTTGGCTACAAACTTGTGACACACAGAGTATATCAAGAGCAAGAACACTGCAGGGTTCTCCAGCGCATGAAGTCGCAAGATTCCTTTCAAATGGATTATTAAGTGGATTAGAAGTCAGTCCCAAAAATTAAGAGATAGAACTATTTTCATATCAACTGAGAAATAGTATTATCCAGTTCAAGAAAGCAGTCTTTAAGGACGATCCAGTATTAACATTGAGTATTCACTCAACCCTTCCAGATTGGGATGATAACAAATTCTATCAACCAATGGTATATATTCAATGTCGAAAACAAAAAGACAAGTTCTTATTTGAAGGATCAAATGAAGAGAAACCAGTAATGGATATCTCAACACTTCCTGAGATAAGAATAAAGACATTGATTGACATGATCTCAAAGACAGGAAATATTGATGGAAACTCAAAAGTTAAAATAAATTTTGCAACCAGTAAAATTTTATTAACCACTGGACATAAGGAGAAAATCCAAAAGAAAGAACAAGCCATGTTAGCTCAATTCGAAGCTCCGATTTATGAAGCAAGAGTTGACATGACCAGAGAAACACAACAGATGCTATGCAAGAAACTAGGTACAATAATTTCCACTCACAAATGTGGACATTGTCAAAAGACATAAGAAGAGACAAAGGAAACAACTGTCAAAGAAGAGAAAACAATAAAGAAATGGTCTGAAGCCACTAGTGATACAGACAACGAATTATCAATGTAATAAAATTATAATCGTGGACCACACCATGTGTAAAGGCATCCATTCAGACGAAAAATGAACTGTTTCCATTATGTATTGTCGATGAGTGGTCCCTCATCACTTTTATTTATTATAAGAGTAAAGAGAATTTTTATCTCTTTATGCGTCTTATCTTTTCACGCGTTTTTCAACTTTGTAAACTCCTCTATATAAGGAGTTGTGTTTGTAGTAAATGATATAGAAACTTTTCAGTGCAAAAATTCTCTTTCATGCATTGATATATCTTCTGAATTTCATAAGAAGAAGAATAGCTTATGAATAATCTGAAGACGAATTGTAAAATCATAAACAAATGAATCAAACCCTTGGCTAAGAGAAATATAGCCAAAGGATTGAAAATCTAAAGATAGATGTATCTATCTATTTGAAACGATTTTCTTGACAGGTAAACTCTAGAGCCCGTTGTATGTCGCTGAAAAACACAGGAAGTGGAAAATGACTAAAAGGGTTGAGCCTCTGCCAAATCAAGAAAATCGAAGACAATAGATAAGGTATAACTTAATCTTTGATTTTAAATCCTTTGTTCTATTAATACAAATAAATCATGTCGTTCTATTTTACAAGAAATGGAAAATTAATAATTAAAAACTGGTTTGAAACAGAGGATGATCATGAATATGATACATTTCATGAATATCATACAAATAATTTTGATCTAACTATATTCAAATCAGTTTATCAACTAAGGGTTGTAATAGTAATGTATGAATGGAAACAAATTGGATTCAAGTCGTTTATTTGTTATAAATAAATTTGTAAATATGCCTGGAACGACTATTAAATTAAAATATGCATAAAAGAATTCAAACTCAATTAAGGATTTCGCAATCTGGTATCAGAGCCGTTATTTATTAAATAGATCATGGCATCAGGATCAAAGAAGTCAAAATCACTTCTAGGAAAAGAATTTGAAGAAACGTTTAAAGAAACAAATATGTTTATAAGATCTGAAAATGAGATTGAAGAACAAAAATACTGGATTAATAAACGATGTACTTCAGTACGATCAAAATATAAACTTAGCATATTCAATCTGGCAACTAAGAATATTAGTTTCAGAATAGATATGACTAAAGAACAATTAAAGGCTCATGAAAGAGCCCTGAATTACTCTTCTAATCTTGAAAAAGATGATTTAATAATTGAAGATATAGTAGATCTTGAACAAAAACTTATAAATCTCGAAAAGAAAAGATCTTCTGTTATTTTTTAAAAATAAGCTTTGTTATCGAAACCCGATCAACAAAAACAAAATAGTAAGAATAACAATTTTTACTAAATGGAAAATGTATGAAAGTACAAAAATAAATATTTTTAATTTATATTATCAAAATATAAATTTTGATATAGAAAATTGTGAAAACAATTTGAAACATCTTAAGAACTGTCAATCTTCAACTGATAGTTTCGAAGATTTCCAGAATTTATTAGAACAAATAGATTCAACAAAACGGCTTTTAATATTTTTAAGAAAATTAAGAAGTTCTATCATCTGTTAAAATGACAGAAGTAAAAATTCCAAATCAAAACAGTCAGATTGATGAATCTGAAGAAAATCAAGAGTATAATTTGAATATTATATTTAATCAAAGTAAGTTTACTGAAATATAGAAAACAGGATTTTCTAATTCAAAAACTAATCTAATAGATCAACCAGGAATATTAAGTAAGATTTCAAATTTTATTAATCCCAGGAAAAATTTAATTTATTATTCGATTGGTACAAAAAACAATCATATAAAATAAATAACGAATTAAGGTCTAATACTCTGAAGTTATTAACAACTCAAAATATTGATACCATCATGGCAAAAGCCAGTGAAAAAGAACGATTTGAACTGAAATATGTTCATATCGGAGGAATTGAAATAATAATATCAGCTCATTATCGAGAAGGAATAGATACACCAATTGAAATCACAGTTCGTGATAAAAGGATACGAAATTTTGAAGATTCTATCCTTGAAAAAATTGAAGGAAATTTATGTTACAAAAAGATGAAATTTTGTATTTATCTACAGTACAATACATCTTTTTTTGATAAAAACATAAATGATGTTTTAACACTAGATTATTACTTTTATAGAAATAATCTTATGTTAACAGGAAACCATCCAATCAATATAAACTATGTTGTCGGTTTAGCAATGAGTAATGATTCTCAAACAGGAATAATTTCAACAAAACCAACTATTTCTGTTGAAAGAATGTTTGAAAATATTACAAGGATTGAACACCCTCGAAAGACATTTATTGAAGAAATAAATCCCTATAAAAAATGGAGTTCAGATGACATTCAAATCACAAAACATTCTGTACTAAGAAGATCATTATCATTTACTAGAAATGATGAAGATATACTAGAAAAAATTGGAACAATGAATAAAAATATTCTTAAAATTAAACAAGCTATTGTTAATGAATCAACTTCATCGTAATGACGTCCTTAACAAAATTAGAAAAAGATCTAGGAGATTTTGAGGATAAGATTAATAAGATTAATCTTATTATACAAGAATTAGAGAAAAATCTTAAAGAATACATTGACTTAGCTACGAGTAGATTAATAATTGAACAAGAAAGACATAGTAAAGAAATACTAAGCTATCTTAAAGAAGTTCTTCCAAAGGATAAAGGAAAAGGAAAAATGGAAGAAGAATCACCATTCAAAATTGAATCATGGTATAGAAATCCCCTCATTTATGGAAAAATCAAGTATGGAGATGTTTAGTGAAACAGATCAATCTGATTCTGAGCAAATAGGAATAAATACAGAAGAACTGTATCATTCTCATCAAGAATCAGAACAATATAGAGATATGGATATTTCAGAGTCTGAATCTGAAGATGATTCTAGACCACAAGTAACACTACGAACATATGAAGGCAGTGGAATTAAAACCGAAGAATTTGGATATAATAGAGACCATTACTCAGGAACCTATAAGGATATTAGAGATTTTCTTAGAGAATAAAAAACATCAGAGTTTGTAAAACAAAATATTTTAGATATAGGATGTTCAACAGCAAAAGAAAGAAAATCAAGGATAGACCATTGGGCAAATGAGCTATCAGTACAAATTCAATTAACACCATTATTAGACAAAAGTGAGAATGTACAAGTTCTAACTCATGGAATGATAAAAATGACTTTAGTAGGAGCAGTGAGAACTTGGGCCGAAAACTTATTAATAACTAATCTACCTGTTGTGAAATTTACTCGCAAGTGTACAAGTGTCAAGTTTTAGTATAATGAAAGAGAGAGTGTCGATCCCACAGGGAGTAAAATGAAAATATTCAATACTTGTAATTAAAATAGTCTTAATTTTATCTAGAAAATCAAACTTCGAGAATTTTGCAGAATAAATAAAATAAATAATGAGAAATTATCAAGCTCACACACACACAAATTTCGAGGAATTATCAATCAGAGAAAAATAGTCCAGAGGTTTTGATTTCACTTGGTCTCGACAATATTCAATCCTAATTAATCTATTTTATGAATTTCCTTCGATTAATAACCAAGAACACTTAGATTATTCTATTCCCCTCTCCCGAGCAACAAATAGAGTGTATCAACTACAATTCGATTTCAATATCCCTATTAAAAATCTAGATGTAGTGATATGTGTAAAATGATGTTCCTTAAAGGTTCTATTAAAGCTATATATTCTCCCGAGCTATATAAACAATTAACAGTGTAGTTCCTATTGATCCTACTCAAAATCCCCTCTCCCGAGCAACGATTCTAAGTAAATATAACAACTCAATTTATGGCCAGTAAATTAAGAAGACATTCAATTCTAGAAACACAATTAATCTATAGAAATTCAATTCATTAAAATCAAAGATTCATGAATATGTCTCAACCAAGCAACGTCAACCTCTAGACTAGAAAAGTTTAGTTCATGCTCGAATTCAATAAAAACCAAATCATGTTTAATATCTCAAACATAATTCAACAATCAAAAGAAAATAAAAAGAAGAAACAAAGTCGTAGTCTTTCTTCCGTGTCCGGTCGAAAAGTCTTCGTCTTCGTTCCAAGCAATCTTCAATTCTTCAACTCCAAAAACTCACAAAAGTGCTCTCTCGAATATTGTGTGTATTGGTGGCTGATAGATAGTTTTATGACTCAGAAAAATCCCTTAAATATGACCTAACAATCGTCCAAAATAATACCAAAGATATCCCCAAAGTTTTCATAAACAGTCGGACTCTAATATTCAAAACAGACGACGGTGCGGGCGCGCAGGAAACAGGGCGGGCGCGCTCTCAATTCACAAAACATACTTTTGAACATTCTTCAACGGCGCGGGCGCGCCCTCAGCTCGACTTTTCTTCTTGAGTTCTTCAGTAACAGCGCGGGCGCGCCTAGGGATAGGGCGGGCGCCCCTCCAGCTCGAACTCAGCCTTTTTCTTCTCTTTTCCAACTCTTGAATTTCCTTGTAAACTTTCATCTTTTAAGCTTATTTCCACTTGAACACATCGAAGTCCATAACTTCTTACAAAAAAAAAAAAAACAACAATTTCACGCAATATCTACCAATAAATTCCCAAAAGTCAAGTAAAACCATATACAAATTAAGTGCACAAAATGCACTTATCACTACCACAAGGAATGATAGGACATCGATATTTCGAATTATTTGTCGTTGCCTTGTATCAAGAATTTTTAGGAATTTCTAATAATGACGCTAATTTAGTAGACAAAAATATAGAACAAAATAGAGCAATTTTTATTTTGGATAATATTAAATTATGCAATTTATGTTATTTAGAAGAATTTATTTGTGATTATGAAACAAACTATTATCAATTAATAGACGCTGATAAAAAGAAACATTATAAATTAAGTATTTTTAATAAAATACCGAATATTCCAATAAATATAAAGATGAATTTTTAACTATCTCTTATGCTAAAACTTTGGGAGGAGCTATTAAATTTATCAAGGATATAATAACAAAGAAATGTCATGAGATAACATTAAATAAAAGAATATCTAAATCTTATAAACAAAACAATAAACTTTGTTGTGATAAAATGAAATTCACAGTAAAAGAATATGACTGTAGAACAAACATGTCACACAAACATCTAAAACGGCAGAAATATAATAAACCTAATAAACCTTATAAATCATTTAATAGAAAATTTATTCCTTATAAGAAAAAGAAATTTAAAAAGAATTTCTTCAGAAAACCTTATAGAAGAAAATTTTATAAAAAGTTTGATAACAAAAAACCACCTTGCCCTAAGGGTAAAAGAAAGAATTGCACATGTTGGTTGTGCAATGAAGAAGGACATTATGCAAATGAATGTCCAAAGCGTAACGAAAAGAAAAACAAAGTTAAACTTTTAGAAGAACTACACACTATTTGTTTTTATCCAGTTGAAACAATTGAATATTCATCCGATGATGAAAATATTTATTATCTCACAGAATCAAGTGAATCTACTTTTGAATCAGATTCAACATTTGATGACATTACTTCAACTTAATCAAAAGGGCATTGTTGTCATTACTAATAACATTTATATTATAAATATAAGAAAAGTCAACAGACCCTTAAACTTAAAAGAAATTTGTGAGAGAGTCATTTTTGCAAATGACCCGCTGAGGGAGGGAGAGACTGGATTTTATTATATATATTTTTAAGAAAAATATTTCTTATTAGCGATCAATATTTGGATTTGGTTACAAATTAGAGACCAAAATAATTACCAAGACCTAATTTGTACGGAAAATCAATCTGTTCCAAAATTGAGACAAAAAATATATATATTATCCGTTTCAAAATTAGAGACCGGATATAAAATCTCGGTCGCAAAAAAAGAATAGATTTCTTTTGGTTCTATGATTTTTTTTCACAGAACTAACTGAAAAGACAAGTTATCACAAGTTATCATATAATAAAAGACAATGTGATTTTTTTTCACAAAATATTATTCAAAATTTTTGGTGGTATATGAGATTTCTGTTTAAAATTCAACTTAATTAATGATATTTGTGAGATTATGTGATAAACTTAAATTAAAATTAGATTTTTCGTATACTCGTATGCTAATTTTTTTAAGAATTAATTCAATTTTAAATTTTGTTTTAATTAAATTCTAAAGCAGTCCAATTTTTATGAGCAAAAATTATATTTATTTTTAAAATTGTTCGTTGAAATGTTTTTTCTCATTTAAATTGATTTTCAATTTAGAATTTATATCTTGACAGTTATATGAGTGGATTATTGTAATATTACAATAAATATTTTCATATATTACTTTACGAATATAAAATAAAGTTTCAGTAAACAAGAACTTCAAATTCTTGGATGATGTATGGTTTTATTATTACTAGCAAGAAAGATTGAATCAACGCAACTCATTTGGATAGACTTTTCCATACAAGACCAGGCGCCGCATTCATAGAACATATCAGTGTACGTTGATGTCAGGGAATGTCTGCAGAAAAGACAAGTTAACAGCCATTGATTTGAATTCAAAAGAACCGTTGCCCGCCGAGTATAAATACTCATCAAGGGCATCAGAAATCGCATTCGGCTTCTTAGAAAAGTAATCGCACATACATCTTCGTTATCATAGGTAAACTGAAGGTATTCAGTTTACCCACACACAGTCAGTCGAGGAACAAAGCGCTTTTATCAATGTCATATTAAAAGAGCCGAAGAACACGATTGAGCATAGCATTATATCAGATCAATTAGGATCATATATTGCTCAAGTGTTGAGTTGTATTTCAAGTGTTGTGATTTCACTATTATTAGTTAAGGTGCTGCAAACTTCATTGAAAAAAAAGTATCTGTTAGTTGACCACATTCTGCACTTATCAAGTTGGTCAATTAACATCGACACACGAGAAAAAAAGTATTCAGTTGACCAACCTCAATTGAAATTTATTTTGAAGTTTAAGGGGTCAAATTCTACAGTTATTTACCCAAATGATCACCCCCCAAACACGATCCCATCAAGTGATATCTAAGCAGTTTATCTCACCGAACAAATCGTAACAAGTGGTATCAGAGCGATGTCTCTTCTCACTCCAGGAAAATGAATTTGACTTTTGAAACTGTGCTCAGTCGAGATTGTATTGTCGCTCAATTACTGTGAATTATAAGAATATAATTAATGCTTTTTTGAGTTGAATCTGAGTTATTTTATTGTTTCATGGCATCGCAAGTATAGATGCATATCACTGCATGCTGTTCATCTTCCAACATTTAGAATCATGGCATATAATAATTACACACGCACACACACACATATAAATATATATATATATATACATATATATATATATATACATATATATATATATATAAGCATTAAATGTTTATACATCTGAAAACAATTACATGTTGTTAGGTTTGGACAGTCTGAAATCACAGAAATACCAGAAATAACTTTTTGACTTTAAGAGATTGTGTTATCTTTCAGTGTTGTCAACATTTCAAGAAAACACTATGCAGCAAAATAATTAAATAATAGTAAATAACACGAAGATATTTATGCACAAGTATTAAATACTTGTGCGATGCCTCATGGCGAAATAATCACTAGAAAATCAAATCAGTTTACAAAACCCAACTAGTGATTGTTTATGAAAAATCTAATTTTCTCAACAGATTGAGAAAATAAATGACTTCCTAAAAACTAGTAATAACTAGAATAATAAACCAATAGGATGTTCTAAGCCGAAAAACAAAAACCAAGGATCCACTTTCAGAACAACACTTCACTCGTGTGTTTTTCAGTGTTTTCAACACTACTTGGCAACACAGTGTAACAGCGACGAACACTCCAGAAATTCTTCAACAAACGATCTTCAAAGCTCCAGAATTTCCGTAGTGAATTATTTATGTATTTTTCTCTCAATGTTCCACTCTCTTGTCTCTTGTCTGTTCTGATCGGTTCATGCACTCCCTTTTATAGATCTTCAATATATTTCCATAAATAAGATCCTACAAAGCATGGAAACAATGTATAATCAGAAATCAAATAATTCCATGAAGTAATAATAAATATTACCAAATTTAAAACTTGTATAAGAAAGGCAAAACTCTAGAATTAAGAATTGAATGCAATTAGGAAATAATTTAAAAGACATGTGCATGACATGTTCTTTCAAACTTCCCTTTTTTTGCCTTTCTGGACAAAACACACACACAAGTGCAAATAACTCCCCCTAATTATACAGCCAAAGCTCCCCCTGAATTTAGTCAATTCAAAACAACGTGTTGTGTGATTGTGTTGGCAACACAGACTCTCAACACTTACTAGATCAGAGTAGAAATTAGTGTAGTAGCATATCAGAGAGTAATAAGGAGCACAAACTAATCAACTCAGAAATATATTATGAACTTAGAGCAAAAACAAAAATAAAAGATAAGATAAAAATAAAAGAAAAATCCTAAAACCAATTATGATAAGAGCATGAATCTAATCATCTTCCTCTTCAGCTTGATCAGCACTTGATTCTACTCCCCTTTTTTGTCTAGAGGGCCCTGGTAGTCCAAGTTTAGTCATGTACTCAGCTAAAAAAGCTTCATAGTACTCGATATCAGCTTTGGCTTGAGCAATTTTCATCTCAGCATGAGCAATTTGAGCGCGAATTGCAGTAGAATTCAACATAAGCAGAGCAGTATTATGAATGGTCATGGGTGGAACAGACTCAGTGTTGGCAATACTGGGTACAACACCAGTCCATGGTAGATCAATCTTTCTATTTCCCTTCAGCAAACCAGGTGCAATCTTGATAAGCTCATCTCCTCCAATCAACTCTTCATCATCCTCTTTCTTGAAGCCTTGAGATTCCAGCATACCATAGATCAACGAAGGAAAAAGAAACTTGGTTGCTTTCCAACCACCTTTTCTAAAAGACATAATATTGTCATACACCAACTTTCCAAAGTCCAACGGAGCTTGAGTTCCAATGGCAAACAGCGCAAGGGCTTGTGGTCTAGTAACCACTGTTGTATTTGTAAATGGTTTTCAATTCCTTATTGCGATCTCATGAAGCACAGAAAAGAAAGAAGTAAGCTTTGCAGCTGACAACCTGTCCGGATGCAGAGGAA
Organism: Henckelia pumila; assembly: GCF_033568475.1. Classification (NCBI taxonomy): domain Eukaryota; kingdom Viridiplantae; phylum Streptophyta; class Magnoliopsida; order Lamiales; family Gesneriaceae; genus Henckelia; species Henckelia pumila. Next base: position 57,841 of record NW_027331823.1, read on the forward strand.
ACTTTTGAACCATTATTCCAGTGATCACCTTAGTGATTTGATCAATATCCTCAGAGACTGCATCATCTTCTACATCAGAAGTATTGTAGTGCTCATTGATCAGAATAGGAGTGAAATCATACACCTTTCCTCGGATGTACACTCTTCCAAACTTAAATGATTCTTCATCTCCAGTCCTTGTATTCAGATTGCAGTAAAACTCTAACACAGCTCTTCTTGAAAATGGTCCGGCAGTGGTGACAGTAGAATATAAATTCTGCTGGTTTAAGAAAGTCGCCAAGTTCTGCTTCTCAAAGGACGCTTCATAAATATTTCTTTCTTCCCAACAATCTTTGCCAGAAAGAGCTTCCCATTCATCAGCAGATTCCTTTGAATAAAACTGAAGATTGTATGCCTTAGCAGGATCAATCTCAGTGCCAGATTCCTCAGCAGTGTTGGCAGCACTGTCATCAGCAACTTGTTCCTCAGAACTCTCAGAATCAGCATCCTCATAATCTTCTTCCTCAGAACTCGAAGAAGATGAACTATCAGACGTCTGGGGCCGGTTATCCTCATATTCTTGCATCATTTCAGCATCGTCTTCATCATCATCAGATGGAACTTGTGAGGATACAACGGGTTTAGCCTTGGACTTCCGAATTTTAGCCATGAATGTGGCTAGAGAAATTTCTTCATCAGTAGAAACTGGTGCCTCTGTGGTTGTCTTCTTGAAATCATCAACAACAACAGCACTAGATGGCTCTTTCTTAGTAGAGGCCACATCAGTAGAATCTTCATCAGTTGAATCATCACTAGTAGATGAATCTTCATTATTTGATTTGGTCTTTTCAGCAACAGTGGTTTTTGGTATTGCAACCACCTCAAAATCTTGATCTGCAGAATCATCTCCAGAGGAAAAATCTGGATCATCTAAAATAGGATAAGAAGTCTTCCCCTTTCCACAAAATTTCTTGTTTGTAGTGAAATCAGGGTTGTAACTATTGGCAGTGTTGGGAACACGCGATTCAACACTGAGAAATTAGGAGGATTCTCAAGGTCAATCTCGTTTTCGGGTTCTCCTGGAGCAAGTTCTGCCAACGGTGTAGGTTGAATGGCAGCAGGTACGATTGCGAGGGTAGGGTTTTCAGAGGAAACCTTCGAAGGCTTGTCTTTCTCTTGGTAACCCATCTCCGATCGTATATCTTGGGAATCAAAATCTTTTCATGCCATTATCAACAACAATTTTACAATGAGGGTTTCGAGGAATATTTTGCAAAGAGAGTTTAGAAGGATAGAAGATGATGAGATCAATTTCTACAGTGCTAGAAATATATAGGGATAAAGGGTTCAAACGGTAAAAAAATCACAATCCCTATCTATCATATCAGACTTGAAATCTCCCCCTAACGGTAACAATCCTCAACAGGTAAAAAATCTCTTAATTAAGGAATTAAATTTGATTAATTAAGGATACCTTGAAAACTCTCACTTAATAAAAAAATCAATATTCCCCAAAAATAAATAACTTCACATCGAGTTTTAACTCCACTGAAACATGTTCAATCACAAACAATTCAATTTTCAGCAAGTTGGGCAATTTTTCCAATTTTGTTCGTCTTTTGAACTTTTAACCCTGAGCACGATATGATCACAGTAAATGCAAAATGCATGACCTAATTTATGTCTAAAACAGATGTAATGAGATTAGATCAACAATATAATGCATGCAAAGTATGTGCAGCACGTGTTAAGCACCAGTATTGGCAATACTTCCCAACAAAATTGTAGTCTTTAAAATAATTTTGAATTTTTCACACTTCCAGAGCCATGTTATACTTATTTTTTATTTTAGTTCACAAGTGGTAGCCTGCACACTAAAAGAACGGTCTTCATTGGACTCTTTTAGGTAGCTTTTTCCAATTTTCTTCCGATTTTAGTTTGATTTTCAAGATATTGGTCACTGAAATTTTATCAAACTTGTATTCCAGATATGCGAAACCACTTTTCACATTGGACAAGATCATGGAATACACGAACATCCCTCAACTACTTCGTGGTTTAGTTAGAACACATTATCATGACAAGTTTTTTCTAAAAATAATTTTTTGCAGAAAAACTACAACAAGTTGATCAGTGTTATCAAACAGTGCAAAACAGAGAACATTATGAGTATGCAGTATGCCTAAAGTCCTAAAAATGCACATGCATGTTTGGTGTTTTCCTCCAGTGTTGGCAACACTTAGGGACAGCAACCGTGAGTGCTTATAATGAACACATATTGAGAGATTTCCTGAGACTGGAGAATCTCTCGAAGTCTAATGCTTTTGTAAAAATATCGGCCAGTTGGTTATTGGTTCCAACAAACTCCATATGGATCATGTCCTTCTCAACTAAATCTCGAATGAAGTGATGTCTTATGTCAATGTGTTTAGTTCGAGAGTGTTGTACTGGGTTTTTTGATATATCTATAGCACTTGAGTTATCACAATACAAAATTGGAGTTTCACTTTTAAGACCATAGTCTTGTAGCATTTGATTCATCCAAATTAATTGAAAACAACAACTTTTCGCTACCACATATTTGGATTCAGCAGTGGAAAGTGACACACAGTTCTGCTTCCTACTATACCATGAAATCAAGTTGTTATCCAAATAAAAACAACCACCCGTGGTGCTTTTTCTCTCATCAACATCTCCTGCCCAATCAACATCACTATAGCCTACCAAATTTGTATTGGTTTCCTTAGTGTACCATAAACTCAAGGCTAAAGTACCTGCAACATACTTCAAAATTCTTTTATAGCTTTCATATGTGTGACTTTAGGATCAGATTTATATCGGGCACACAAACACATACTGAACATAATATAAGGTCGAATTGCACTCAAATACAGCAAACTTCCAATTATGCTTCTGTACAGAGTGTTGTCAACACTGTCAGCAACATTTTCTTTGCACATTTTTTCATTAGTTCCCATTGGTGTTTTCATATGTCTAACATGATCAGTACAAAAATTCTTTACCAATTTCTTAGTATATTTGCTTTGACACAAAAAGATTCTATCACTCATTTGTTTCACTTGTAATCCTAGAAAATAATTCAACTCACCTACCATGCTCATTTCAAAGGTAGCGTCATGCTTTCAACAAAATCATTCACAAGTTTTTGAGATGAATCACAGAAAATTATGTCATCAACATATATTTAACAGATAAGAATGTTACCTTGTACTTTTTGAACAAAAAGTGTTTTGTCTACCTCACCTTTTTTAAATCCAATGTCAAGCAAATACTCCGTGAGCCTTCCATACCAAGCACGAGGGGCTTGTTTCAATCCATATAAGGCCTTCTTAAACTTATAAACATGATCAAAATGATGTGGATCTTCAAATCCCTTAGGTTGTCTTACATATACTTCTTCATTCAAAATTCCATTCAAAAATGCACTTTTGACATCCATTTGAAAAAGTTTCATTTTCATATGGCATGCAATGGCTAACAACAATCTAACAGATTCTATACGGGCTATGGGTGCGAAGATTTCATCAAAGTCCACCCCCTCAACTTGTGTATACAAGGAGCTACCAACCTAGCTTTGTTCCTTACAATATTTTCCGATTCATCAGTTTTGTTCTTAAAAATCCACTTTGTTCCAATGATATTACTATGATCAGGTGGAGGAACTAAGATCCATACATCATTCCTAACAAATTGTTCAAGTTCATCATGCATGGCATTGACCCAAAATTCATCTTTTAAAGCCTCAACAACATTTTTTGGTTCAATACTTGACACAAAACAAGAATGTCTTACCTGAGCGTATGCGAAAGTCATGCACACTAACCCTGCCATCTTTCTGTAATCAACTTTCTCCTTTCTTCGGGTTGGCATCCTTTCTTGTGCATCTCCTATAATTTGTGAAGTAGGATGGTTTTTCTGAATTCTTCTTGGTACATCATATCCATCATCTTGTGATGTTTCTCCAGAATCATCCTGATCTCCTGTACTCTGTTCATTCAGATTCAGTGTTGGACTCAGTGTTGTGTTGGGTGATTTTTCAGGTGGGACAACACTAGTGACAACACTGGAATCAGTCTGGGGTTTTACAGTATCCAGCAGATCATTAACAGTGTCTTCAATTCTTTTCCCCTTCAGATCTGCATAATCATCAAATACCACGTTAATAGATTCAATGATAGTTCTAGTTCTCAAGTTAAACACACGATAAGCTCGATTATTTAATGCATATCCAAGAAATAAACATTTATCGTTTTTTGAATCAAACTTGGTCAACTGCATCCTGTCATTCAAAACATAACAAATTCATCCAAAAATGTGAAAATATTTAAGGTTAGACCTTTTTTCCACGAGAATTTCATAGGATGTCATAGTAGAATCTTTTCTTAAATACTCCCTATTGGATATGTGACATGCAGTATTTAAAGCCTCAGCCCAAAATATTTTTGCAATATTTTTCGAGCTTAACATAACCCTTTCCATCTCTTGGAGGGTTCTGTTTTTTTCTTTCGGCAATGCCATTCTGCTGAGGTATCTTAGGTTCTGAATATTCATGTGATATACCTTCCTTTTTCACAGAATTGATCAAACAATGAGTTTTCAAATTCTTTACCATGGTCAGTTCGAATCTTGATAACCTTCAAAGAAAACAAGTTAGTAATCTGTTTTATCAATTTTTTGAAAACTTCGAATGTCTCAAACTTTTCTCTTAGAAAACTCACCCATGAGTACCTTGAAAAGTCATCAACACACACAAATGAATATCTCTTTCCTCCACAGCTTTCAACCTCCATAGGTCCCATTAAGTCCATGTGTAGGAGTTCAAGACATCGTGTTGTCCCACAGTGTTGTAACACTGTATGTGACACACGAGTTTGCTTACCTTTTTTATAGTCTCCACACACGTATGGAACTCCAGAAGTCAAATTTGGCATCCCACGTACAACATCATACTTGCTCAGTTTCTTCAGTGCTTTGAAGTTAGCATGTCCTAACTTTTGATGCCATAAATTCAAATCATCAACCTTGGTGAATTTGCAAGCAATTTTCTCTCCAAGTTGATAACAATTGTCCGATGATCTAGAGCCTGTCAAAACACAAGAATTACTCTTATCAAGTACTTGACACAAATTCTTATCAAATTTAACATAAAGATCATCATCACAAAGTTGACTAATGCTAATAAGATTTGCATTTAATCCTTCAAAATGTAGAACATTGTGAAGTTTCGGCAGTCCTTCTACATTCAAAGTTCCTTTTCCAACAATCTTTCCATTGGATCCTCCTCCATATGTCACTTTTCCTTTATCCTGTTCAACATAGTCAGAAAGATACTTCTTCAACCCTGTCATGTGGCGTGAACTGCCACTGTCGAAGTACCAATGACCTGCAACATTAGTTTTCAAGGAAGTATAAACAACATTAAAACTGGATTTAGTTTTTGGTACCCAAACCTTTTTCTCAGTATTTTTCCTCTTGGCAGTGTTCTGGTTCAGTGTTGGCAACACTGATGGCAACACTTACCTGGAATTCCAGTATATATAGTCATACATGAGCTTAAAAGATTAAGGTTTGATGTGACCTTGCTTGTGACAGTAATGACAAACAAACCTACGCTTATTTTGTTTTTTCCTTTGAACAGGAGCTTGTGTCTTCAATGGAATTGGTTTTTTCTTTGGAATTGCAATTGAAACACTAGCAGAGTTACTGTTCTCTTTGACAAAAACAGTTTGTGACGACTCCCCTACTTCAAACTTGTTGTTTTGAAAGCCTAGACCAGCTCTATCATCTTTTCCCATCATCAGTATTGAATCCATCTTGGTTTTGCTTGAATTAAACTTTGCGAGAGTTTCATTGGCTCTTCCATGCTCTTATTTTACCTTGCATAGTTCTAAATCCTTCTTGCTCAGAACAACTTCAAGTCTAGCCACTGATGCCTTCACTTCACTGTTCTTTTTTGATAGAATTGAATTTGATTTGTTCCTTAACATCCAATCAGTATACAATTCTTCATACATCTTCTGGACATTCTCTAAAGACAGCTCTTCCTCATCAGCATCCTGATTGTTAGAGTCTTTAGGTACCGAAGCATTCAGAAAAAGTAGCTTTTGATCAGTGTTGTGGCCAAGTGTTGTGGCACCTGTGACAACACTGTTCTTCTGCTGCACCAGAACTGAAAGTGCATTGTGAGTCTCTTCTTCTCCTTGTTCTGTACCCTCCTCATCTTCATCATCACTCAGGGAAGCACACATTCCTTTGCGAAGTCTGGTTGGGCACTCATTAGCATAGTGACCAAAGCCTGTGCACTCATGACATTTCACAGACTCAAACCTCTTTGAGATATTCTGTGTTTTTCCTTCTTTTTAAATTTGATTTTGACTCTTTGATGGAATGGTATTCTGTTCTGGTCCGCAGATTCTCAATGGTCTTCCAGCAGCAGGAGTATTCAACACTTTAGGTTTCTGACCATGTTTCTTATATTCTCTCATTCTCTTTAAGTAATTACCAAAGTGTTTGGTAAGTAAGGCAATGGAATCATCTCCTAAGTCAGACTCGTTGACTCCCTGTGTTAGATCAACAAAATCTTGTATGAGTCATTAGAAACTTGAAGTGCAATAGACTTACCTTTGTCTTTTTTTCCAAAATTCATCTCCAACTCATAAGTTCGAAGAGAACTCATCAATTCATCCAAGCCCAGAATTAATGTGTCTTTTGATTCATCAATTGCACAAATCTTCATTTGAAATCTTTCAGGCAGTGATCGCAACACTTTGCTCACAAGTCGTTCATTTGAAATAGCATCATCAAGATCAATTGCCTCGTTCTCGATCTTCCTCAAGCTTCGTTCATAATCATCAATTGTCTCACTTTCTTCCATCCTCAAGTTTTCAAACTGATTAGTGAGAATCCTTCTTTTGGTTTGACGCACACTTTCAGAGTGCATTTGAAGTTTTTCCCAAGCCTGTTTAGCACATACACAGTTAGTGAACAGTGAAAATATATTAGAATCAAGAGAAGTAAATATAGCATTAAGGGCTTTGTTGTTCATATTCGAAGAAGCAATTTCATCGGTATTCCAGTCTGTTTCTGGTTTGAGGAGAAAATCTCCTTCTCCATCAGTTCTCCTTGGTGGATTCCAGCCTTGTAGCACACGTTGCCAGACCTTTTCATCAATCGACTTGATGTAGACACGCATCCTGACTTTCCAGATAGAGTATTTGGATCCATCCAAGATTGGAGGACGTTGAGCAGTTCCTGAATAAGGTATCTCCATTGTGATGTCCTGTCAAACACAAAAACAGAATCACACTTAGTATCGTCAAGTGAATGTCTCTGATGCCACTTGTTAGGTTTGGACAGTCTGAAATCACAAAAATACCAGAAATAACTTTTTGACTTTAAGAGATTGTGTTATCTTTCTGTGTTTTCAACACTTCAAGAAAACACTATGCACCGGAATAAATAAATAACAGTAAATAACACGAAGATATTTATGCACAAGTATTAAATACTTGTGCGATGCCTCATGGCGAAATAATCACTAGAAAATCAAATCAGTTTACAAAACCCAACTAGTGATTGTTTATTAAAAATCTAATTTTCTCAACAGATTGAGAAAATAAATGACTTCCTAAAAATTAGTAAGAACTAGAATAATAAACCAATAGGAAGCTCTAAGCCGAAAAACAAAAACCAAGGATCCACTTTCAGAACAACACTTCACTCGCGTGTTCTTCAGTGTTTCCAACACTTCAATTGTAACAGCGACGAACACTCCAGAAATTCTTCAACAATCGATCTTCAAAGCTCCAGAATTTTTGTAGTGAATTATTTATGTATTTTGCTCTCAATGTTCCACTCTCTTGTCTATCGTCTGTTCTGATCGGTTCATGCACCACCTTTTATAGATCTTCAATATATTTCCATAAATAAGATTCTACAAAGCATGGAAACAATGTATAATCAGAAATCAAATAATTCCATGAAGTAATAATAAATATCACCAAATTTCAAACTTGTCTAAGAAAGACAAAACTCTAGAATTAAGAATTGAATGCAATTAGAAAATAATTTAAAAGGCATGTGCACGACATGTTCTTTCACATTTATATATATATATATATATATATATATATATATATATATATAACCAATTTTTGAAACAAATATATATACAATGCAAAGAAATAATAGATTTAATATTTTCTACTTAATTTACCCTTTCCCTCGTACATAGTTGAAAATGTCGTATAAACCAAAAATTTTGGTATAGTTTCTATCTATAACAACATTATATGCTGGTTTTTCTTTTTGTTGCTAACATTATATGCTGGTTTTACATATTCACTTCTTGTGAAACAAAGATCTACAAATTCAATATTTTTACATCTTGTATAATTCTTTGTGTGGAAGTTGGATGTCATTGGCTTTGGAATGTGATATGATCTAGAAACTGTAATATTCAAAAGGTAAATTCAAAAGACTGTAATATTCTAAGTTATCGTTCTGTGTAAGAGGTCATGTACGCACAATGAAGGTAAATTAATATTCCTGAATTATGGATCCTGTAATTTACATTTTTTTTATTTTGATATGTTAATAATGAATTTTCGTTTTCAATCTTGAAACTTGTTTTTTTTTTATTTTATTTATTAGAGACCATCCTGTTAGCGAGAAATTTCTTCTGTTGTGATCACAGATGGCGACATGTATTTTTGAAAGGCCACATAATATTCTAAAAAAATCACAAAGTTTCATTCGAAAATTCATGAAAATATCCATGTCGATCACATAAGTAATTTCTGACAAACAATATGGTCTCCGATCAAAGGAAAACACTAATCACTACAAAAAAAAAATGTCTACGATTTTTTGTAGCAAATTGTGTCGCAAATGTGGATTTACGACGCTTTTTTCAACGATTTTCGAAGGCATCACATAATGGTTCGTCGGGTACACATTGCTAAAGTTTTCTAGAAACTGTCGCATTTTACGACGGTTTTGCAACGATTTTACCATACAAGACATTACTACGGTTTTTAAAAAACTGTAGCAATTTTGCTACGCTTTTTTGAAAAATCGTAGCTAATTTTGAATATATTGTTTTTTTAAAAAAAATTGTGATATGATCTATAAACTATAATATTCAAAAGGTAAATTCAAAATACTGTAATATTAATTCTAAGTTATCATTTTGTGTAAGAGGTCAAGTTAATGATTTTCGAAGGCATCACATAATGGTTAGTCGGGAACACATTTCTACAGTTTTGCCTTTCTTCCGCACAATTAATACATCAGAAAACGTCCATTGATAAACACACAGACATCGTTTGATATAAAATTCACCACTAATCTAAATTTCATCGTATCAAATGGCAGGCTTGGCAAACTCCCATTGGTTGCAACAACAAATCTTTAGATTTTTGTCACCAAACATACAAAAATCTGAATCTAGTGGTGATATCAAAATGTCCCTAACCAATCACAACACCCCATTTGATTTCCAAAGATAAAGAATACGATAGAGCCCACTTGTATAAATACCTTACTAGCACTTCAACCAAAAATCAACCACTACTCCAAAACAATACAATTAGCAAAACCAGCCTTCTACAAACAGCAATGGCTTCATCTACAATGGCTCTCTCTTCCCCAGCCTTGGCCGGAAAGGCGGTCAAATCACCATCAACTTCAGAGATCACCGGCGCCGGGAGGATCTCCATGAGGAAGACTGCTTCAAAACCTGCTTCATCCGGCAGCCCGTGGTATGGCCCCGACCGTGTCAAGTACTTGGGACCATTCTCTGGTGAGTCCCCAAGCTACCTCACCGGTGAGTTCCCCGGAGACTACGGGTGGGACACCGCTGGACTCTCGGCAGACCCTGAAACATTCGCCAAGAACCGTGAGCTGGAGGTGATCCACAGCAGATGGGCCATGCTTGGAGCCCTGGGATGCGTCTTCCCAGAGCTCTTGTCTCGCAACGGTGTGAAATTCGGTGAAGCCGTGTGGTTCAAGGCTGGTTCACAGATCTTCAGCGAGGGTGGACTGGACTACTTGGGGAACCCGAGCTTGGTGCATGCACAGAGCATATTGGCCATCTGGGCTAGCCAGGTTATACTGATGGGAGCTGTTGAGGGGTACCGTATTGCCGGAGGGCCATTGGGAGAAATCACTGACCCACTGTACCCAGGTGGCAGCTTCGACCCATTGGGTCTTGCTGACGACCCTGAGTCATTCGCTGAGTTGAAGGTGAAGGAACTCAAGAATGGAAGGCTTGCCATGTTCTCCATGTTCGGATTCTTCGTTCAGGCTATCGTCACCGGAAAGGGTCCATTGGAGAACCTCGCCGACCACCTTGCAGACCCAGTCAACAACAATGCATGGGCCTACGCCACAAACTTCACTCCCGGCAAATGAATTTCACTGTTCAATTAAGGATGTATCCGTTTGTAATTAAACTTGTGAATGAATGAGTCGATTTTTTCCAGTGTTCTTATTCTCTTTAACAATTAAGCTTTATTTAACTCAGAACAAACTAAAAATATGTTATCACATTATTTACTCTAGAAATGAATATTTTATAAAAAAAAAAACCTTGAGAGAGGAGTCGGAGGTGTGAAAAACTAAACAAAAGAAGGGAATTTTTGTGTTCGAAGTTCGAACATAGGGGCAAACCCAAGTTTTGTGTGGAGGATACCAATAACTCCTATATATGTGGACACTTCAATACCGGCTAGTTTTGACTCAATAAAAGTGTCTGAATATCTACTTATTCCAATTTCTCGAACTTTTGGAAGAACTTTTTCTACCAAGGGATGTGCTTGAAATCTCCAGTATCTCTTTATCCTTTGTAGAGGGGCTACGCATCTGGAAATTCAGTAAAGATGGCCAATTTGGACCAAAAATCTTTTAACAGTTTTCCTTCATTAATACATCTATACAAAAGCTACGAGAATTCATGACCATAAGACAATGGATCGGTCACGATTAAGACGTTTGCTCACAAATAAACACTACAATTTCTTCCCTTGATGGCTACTAAAGATGTAGCAACATGAATTTAAACTGATACAGAGTTTGACACAGCCGCAAATATATCATTTTGAACGAAAGGACCAATTCTCCTTATGTACATTTCCATATCCCAGCTCATAACCACGTTGTTGAATGGAATCAAAATTTTTTAAAAAAAAAACTCAGAGCAGAGAGTACCTCAAATAAACCTCTGATCGGAAAAGGGGGCAGGCAATGAGAATGGTTCAGATCGAATCTTGTAGAGATTTCCCTAAACACCAACAAAGTTGAGATCGAATCTTGTAAAAACAAGAAAACAAATAGAAAATTAGACCAAAAAATCTCTAATCGGAGAGGAGAGTCGGCGCAACGGGCGGATGGCGGAGGAGATCGAGCATAGCAGCGGTGGAATTCTGCCCTGGATAATGAATGCCAGCTGAGGTCGGAAGATTTAGAGAAATAGCCCTAGTCCACGGTTCGGAACAGCAGACATTTTGGAAAAAATATTTATTTTTTTTAAAAAGTGTTTTTTTAAAAAAGTTATGTGTTTGGTTACAATAGACGTTTTAAAAAAAACACTTATTTAAGCTCACATAACTGCTTTTTTAAAAGCCAGAAATTTTAGTTTTTTGGCTTCTGCTTATGTTTTAAATTTAAAAAGCATTTTTTTAACATTTATCCAAACACTAAAACTACTTCTGCTTTTTTTAATAAAAACACTTTAAAAAGCTGAACTTATTTAAGTGCTTTTTTAAGCCAATAACTTTTGTTTCCAAACGGACTCGTCACATATTCAATTAAGCAAATAGCCTTCTTCTAACTTAATAAGTATTTAGTGTATCAATTTACTTAAATACCCTTCCAAGCCTCTATTAAAAAAACAAAAACAAAAAAGCGTCCAAATTTCTATTTTAAAAAATGTGTGAGAATGGATATTAAGAATAAGATTAATCCAAATAGTATTTACATAAAAATTCAAATAAAAATAAAAGAACATAAACCATATCATATACATGCTTATATTGATACAGGAGCAAGTATATGTTTAGCAAGTAAACATATACTTCCTAGTCATTATTGTAAGAAATATGATAAATGATTAAAAGTTCGAATAGGAGATGGATCAATTATTATACTAGATACAGTAGTAGAAAAATTAAATATCGAAATTGAGGAAACAAAATTTGTAATACCAATTATATACCAAATAGAATCAGGAATGAATATTATAATATGAAATAACTTTTTAAGACAATATATTCCTTTCACGCAATTTGAAGATCTTGTAACTTTAAACAAGGGATCTTCAATGATTTATATTCCTAAAATACGAACAGCAGTTCGTGTAGGAAATGAAGGATTCACAAATAACTTTCATAAACGAAATACTAATCCGATAGAATTAAAAATAAAAAACATTTTAATGGTTAATCCTGAAAAGGAAATCATGAAGAAATTTCATGATATTTGTTCTGAAAATCCTCAGGACAAAATTAAGAAAATAAAATTATTTATTGCTTCAATAAAACTTAAAGACCCTAATATCACAATCTGTGAAGCACCAAAAAGATGCAACATGGATGACGTAAAAATATTTGAAAAAAAATTTCAAGAATTACTCAAACTTAAGATAATCATTCCAAGCAAGAGCCCACACTCTTCACCAGCCTTTTATGTCAGTAAGAAAGATACTGATAAAAAAAAGAATGGTAATTGATATCGAAAAATGAATAATGCAACAATTATGGATGGATATTACATCCCAAACAAGGATGATTTACTATATTATATAGGAGAAATGAAATATTTTTCCAGTCTAGATTGTAAATCAGGATTCTGGCAAATCCAGCTAGAACCACAAACACAATTACTTACATCATTCAGTTGTCCAAAAGGACAATATCAATGGACTGTATTACCTTTCGAACTTAAGCAAGCACCAGATATTTTTCAAAGATATATGGATGAATCTTTTAAACCATATGTAGATTTTTGTTGTGTTTACATAGATGCCATATTAATTTATTCAAAAACATTAAATCAACATTATAAAGATCTCATGACAGTATTAGATATTTGTCATAAAGATGGAATTATACTTTTCGAAAAGAAAGCACAATTATTTAAAACAAAAATCATTTATCTAGGATTAGAAATAGAAGACGAAAAACATTGTTTGCAACAACATATACTTAAGAAAATTCATGGTTTTCCTAGTGAAATCAAAGATAAAGATCAATTAAGAAGATTTCTAGGATTATTAACATATTCTGGAAATTACATTAAGAAACTTGCAGAAATCAGAAAACCTCTTCAGGTAAAACTTAAACAGGACTATACGTGAAAATGGTCGAAAGAAGATACTAATTACATAGACACTATTAAAAAGAAAATAATTAGTAATCTTCCTGAGTTATATTTTCCTTCAAATAAAGATATAATAATAATTAAGACAGATGCATCAGATGAATACTGGGGAGCATGTTTAAAAGCTTATACGGGAGAAAGAAATTTAGAAGAACTAACTAAAACAGCTACCAGGAATAATGAAGAATTATGTAATTATACATCAGGAACTTTTCAAAGTGCACAACTAAATTATCATTCAAATGAAAAAGAATTATTAGCTTTAATATTTACAATTAGAACTTATGAAATTTATCTTATTTCTAAACCGTTTTTAGTAAGAACGGATAATATGAATTTAACATATTTCAAGACAAGAAAAATATCAAGAAATGTAGGGAGAAATGCAACAATGTTAATTACATGGCAATTGGAATTGAACCATTATCAGTTCGAGATCCAGCATATCAAAGGAACGGATAATTAATTACCCGATGAATTAACCAGAGAACTTCATCCAAATTATACTATCCGTAGTAACGGAATAACAAAGGAGATCCTAAGTGATTCAGAAAATGACCACGAGTCATCCGAACATGCATCAGAAAGCATGGGGAATATAAATTGATGAAATAAGATTTATATTCAGAGACATAAATTATTTTATGACTTTCAGTCATCTGAACATGCCTCAGAAAGCATGGGGAATATAAATTGATGAAATGAGATTTATATTCAGAAACATGAATTACTCTATGAGTAAAACAGAGTTAAATTTCTAACCATTATATATATATATATATATATATATGTTTCTTTTGCATGATGGAGCAATTAGATCAATTAAAAGAACAATTGATTGACATAGATGAAGAAATTCAGATTCTTCAACAAAGAAAAAAAAAATATAAATGGAAAAATTCAGAGGATAAAAGAAAAGATGACAACATCATCATCATCCTCACCAAGAACACCAATTAAGTTAGCAGCTCCATTTGACAAAATAATGGAGATGAGTCAGTGGTCACAGCCAGCACTGACGACAAGGAAACAGAAAAATAAAAAGAAAAGAAGAAAGAACCGGTGGTCACAGCCAACACCGAGAAAAATGAAAAAGAAGAAAGGACGTTTAAAAGCGCGCTTGAAACAAGAGAAAGAAATATGGTCAATTTGCGACCACAAAAACTAATTTTTGAAAAAACAAATTTTTCAGAAAAATTCAAGACTGAATTCTTTGAAACACTAAACTATTTGAGAATAGCCAAATCATCTGCAGGATCTTGGCTACAAACTTGTGACACACAGAGCATATCAAGAGCAAGAACACTGCAGGGTTCTCCAGCGCATGAAGTCGCAAGATTCCTTTCAAATGGATTATTAAGTGGATAAGAAGTCAGTCCCAACAATCAAGAGATAGAACTATTTTCATATCAACTGAGAAATAGTATTATCCAGTTCAAGAAAGCAGTCTTTAAGGACGATCCAGTATTAACATTGAGTATTCACTCAACCCTTCCAGATTGGGATGATAACAAATTCTATCAACCAATGGTACATATTCAATGTCGAAAAAAAAAGACAAGTTCTTATTTGAAGGATCAAATGAAGAGAAACCAGTAATGGATATCTCAACACTTCCTGAGATAAGAATAAAGACATTGATTGACATGATCTCAAAGACAAAAAATATTGATGAAAACTCAAAAGTTAAAATAAATTTTGCAACCAGTAAAATTTTATTAACCACTGGACACAAAGAGAAAATCCAAAAGAAAGAACAAGCCATGTTAGCTCAATTCGAAGCTCCGATTTATGAAGCAAGAGTTGACATGACCAGAGAAACACAACAGATGCTATGCAAGAAACTAGGTACAATAATTTTCACTCACAAATGTGGACATTGTCAAAAGACATAAGAAGAGACAAAGGAAACAGCTGTCAAAGAAGAGAAAACAATAAAGAAATGGTCTGAAGCCACTAGTGATACAGACAGCGAATTATCAATGTAATAAAATTATAATCGTGGACCACACCACGTGTAAAGGCATCCATTCAGACGAAAAATGAACTGTTTCCATTATGTATTGTCGATGAGTGGTCCCTCATCACTTTTATTTATTATAAGAGTAAAGAGAATTTTATCTCTTTACGCGTCTTATCTTTTCACGCGTTTTTCAACTTTGTAAACTCCTCTATATAAGGAGTTGTGTTTGTAGTAAATGATATAGAAACTTTTCAGTGCAAAAATTCTCTTTCATGCATTGATATATCTTCTGAATTTCATAAGAAGAAGAATAGCTTATGAATAATCTGAAGACGAATTGTAAAATCATAAACAAATGAATCAAACCCTTGGCTAAGAGAAATATAGCCAAAGGATTGAAAATCTAAAGATAGATGTATCTATCTATTTGAAACGATTTCCTTGACAGGTAAACTCTGGAGCCCGTTGTATGTCGCTGAAAAACACAGGAAGTGGAAAATGACTAAAAGGGTTGAGCCTCTGCCAAATCAAGAAAATCGAAGACAATAGATAAGGTATAACTTAATCTTTGATTTTAAATCCTTTGTGCTATTAATCCAAATAAATCATGTCGTTCTATTTTATAAGAAATGGAAAATTAATAATTAAAAATTGGTTTGAAACAGAGGATGATCATGAATATGATACATTTCATGAATATCATACAAATAATTTTGATCTAACTATATTCGAATCAGTTTATCAACTAAGGGTTGTAATAGTAATGTATGAATGGAACCAAATTGGATTCAAGTCGTTTATTTGTTATAAATAAATTTGTAAATATGCCTGGAACGACTATTAAATTAAAATATGCATAAAAGAATTCAAACTCAATTAAGGATTCCGCAATCTGGTATCAGAGCGGTAATTTATTAAATAGATCATGGCATTAGGATCAAAGAAGTCAAAATCACTTCTAGGAAAAGAATTTGAAGAAACGCTTAAAGAAACAAATATGTTTACAAGATCTGGAAATGAGATTAAAGAACAAAAATACTGGATTAATAAACGATGTACTTCAGTACGATCAAAATATAAACTTAGCATATTCAATCTGGCAACTAAGAATATTAGTTTCAGAATAGATATGACTAAAGAACAATTAAAGGCTCATAAAAGAGCCCTGAATCACTCTTCTAATCTTGAAAAAGATGATTTAATAATTGAAGATATAGTAGATCATGAACAAAAACTTATAAATCTCGAAAAGAAAATATCTTCTGTTATTTATTGATGGCAGATCTGGTTATGTTAAAAAATAAGCTTTGTTATCGAAACCCGATCAACAAAAACAAAATAGTAAGAATAACAATTTTTACTAAATGGAAAATGTATGAAAGTACAAAAATAAATATTTTTAATTTATATTCTCAAAATATAAATTTTGATATAGAAAATTGTGAAAACAATTTGAAACATCTTAAGAATTGTCAATCTTCAACTGATAGTTTCGAAGATTTTTAGAATTTATTAGAACAAATAGATTCAACAAAACGACTTTTAATAGCTTTAAGAAAATTAAGAAGTTCTATTATCTGTTAAAACGACAGAAGTAACAATTCCAAATCAAAACAGTCAGATTGATGAATCTGAAGAAAACCAAGAGTATAATTTGAATATTATATTTAATCAAAGTAAGTTTGATGAAATACAGAAAATTGGATTTTCTAATTCAAAAACTAATCTAATAGATCAACCAGGAATATTAAGTAAGATTTCAGATTTTATTAATCCCAGGAAAAATTTAATTTATTATTCGATTCGTACAAAAGAACGATCATGTAAAATAAATAATGAATTAAGGTCTAATACTCTGAAGTTATTAACAACTCAAGATATTGATATCATCATGGCAAAAGCCAGTGAAAAAGAACGATCTGAACTGAAATATGTTCATATCGGAGGAATTGAAATAATAATATCAGCTCATTATCGAGAAGGAATAGATACACCAATTGAAATCACAGTTCGTGATAAAAGGATACGAAATTTTGAAGATTCTATCCTTGAAAAAATTGAAGAAATTTTATGTTACAAAAAGATGAAATTTTGTATTTATCCACAGTACAATATATCTCTTTTTGATAAAAACATAAATGATGTTTTAACACTAGATTATTACTTTTATAGAAATAATCTTATGTTAACAGGAAACCATCCAATCAATATAAACTATGTTGTCGGTTTAGCAATGAGTAATAATTCTCAAACAGGAATAATTTCAACAGAACCAACTATTTCTGTTGAAAGAATGTTTGAAAATATTACAAGGATTGAACACCCTCGAAAGACATTTATTGAAGAAATAAATCCCTATAAAAAATGGAGTTCAGATGACCTTCAAATCACAAAACATTCTGTACTAAGAAGATCATTATCATTTACTAGAAATGATGAAGATATACTAGAAAAAATTGGAACAATGAATCAAAATATTCTTAAAATTAAACAAGCTATTGTTAATGAATCAACTTCATCGTAATGACGTCCTTAACAAAATTAGAAAAATATCTAGGAGATTTAGAGGATAAGATTAATAAGATTAATCTAATAATACAAGAATTAGAGAAAAATATTAAAGAATACATTGACTTAGCTACGACTAGATTAATAATTGAACAAGAAAGACATAGTAAAGAAATACTAAGCTATCTTAAAGAAGTTCTTTCAAAGGATAAAGGAAAAGGAAAAATGGAAGAAGAATCACCATTCAAAATTGAATCATGGTATAGAAATCCCCTCATTTAGGAAAAACCAAGTATGGAGATGTTTAGTGAAACAGATCAATCTGATTCTGAGCAAATAGGAATAAATACAGAAGAAGTGTATCATTCTCATCAAGAATCAGAACAATATAGAGATATGGATATTTCAGAGTCTGAATCTGAAGATGATTCTAGACCACAAGTAACACTACGAACATATGAAGGCAGTGGAATTAAAACCGAAGAATTTGAATATAATAGAGACCATTACTCAGGAACCTATAAGGATATTAGAGATATTCTTAGAGAATCAAAAACATCAGGGTTTGTAAAACAAAATATTTTAGATTTAGGATATTCAACAGCAAAAGAAAGAAAATCAAGGATAGACCATTGGGCAAATGAGCTATCAGTACAAATTCAATTAACACCATTATTAGACAAAAATGAGAATGTACAAGTTATAACTCATGGAATGATAAAAATGACTTTAGTAGGAGCAGTGAGAACTTGGGCCGAAAACTTAGTAATAACTAATCTACCACAAGGAATGACAGGACATCGATATTTCGAATTATTTGTCGATGTCTTGTATCAAAAATTTTTAGGAATTTCTAATAATCACGCTAATTTAGTAGCCAAAAATATAGAACAAAATAGAGCAATTTTTATTTTGGATAATATTAAATTATGCAATTTATGTTATTTAGAAGAATTTATTAGTGATTATGAAACAAACTATTATCAATCAATATATGCTGATTAAAAGGAACATTATAAATTAAGTATTTTTAATAAAATACTGAATATTCCAATAAATAGTAAAGATGAATTTTTAACTAGCTCTTATGCTAAAACTTTGGGAGGAGCTATTAAATTTATCAAGGATATAATAACAAAGAAATGTCATGAGGTAACATTAAATAAAAGAATATCTAAATCTTATAAACAAAACAATAAACTTTGTTGTGATAAAATGGAATTCACAGTAAAAGAATATGGCTGTAGAACAAACATGCCACACAAACATCTAAAACGGCAGAAATATAATAAACCTAATAAACCTTATAAATCATTTAATAGGAAATTTATTCCTTATAAGAAAAAAAATTTAAAAATAATTTCTTCAGAAAACCTTATAGAAGAAAATTTTATAAAAAGTTTGATAACAAAAAATCACCTTGCCCTAAGGGTAAAGGAAAGAATTGCACATGATGGTTGTGCAATGAAGAAGAACATTATGCAAATGAATGTCCAAAGCGTAACGAAAAGAAAAACAAAGTTAAACTTTTAGAAGAACTACACACTATTTGTTTTTATCCAGTTGAAACAATTGAATATTCATCTGATGATGAAAATATTTATTATCTCACAGAATCAAGTCAATCTACTTTTGAATCAGATTCAACATTTGATGACATTACTTCAACTTAATCAAAAGGGCATTGTTGTCATTACTAATAACATTTATATTATAAATATAAGAAAAGTCAACAGACCCTTAAACTTAAAAGAAATTTGTAAGAGAGTCATTTTTGCAAATGACCCGCTGAGGGAGGGAGAGACTGGATTTTATTTTATATATTTTTAAGAAAAATATTTCTTATTAGCGATCAATATTTGGATTTGGTTCCAAATTAGAGACCAAAATAATTACCAAGACCTAATTTGTACGGAAAATCAATCTGTTCCAAAATTGAGACAAAAAATATATATATTATTCGTTTCAAAATTAGAGACCGGATATAAAATCTCGGTCGCAAAAAAAAATAGATTTCTTTTGGTTCTATGATTTTTTTCACAGAACTAACTGAAAAGACAAGTTATCACAAGTTATCATATAATAAAAGACAATGTGATTTTTTTTCACAAAATATTATTCAAAATTTTTGGTGGTATATGAGATTTCTGTTTAAAATTCAACTTAATTAATGATATTTGTGAGATTATGTGATAAACTTAAATTAAAATTAGATTTTTTCGTATACTCGTATGCTAATTTTTTTAAGAATTAATTCAATTTTAAATTTTGTTTTAATTAAATTCTAAAGTAGTCCAATTTTTATGAGCAAAAATTATATTTATTTTTAAAATTGTTTGTTGGAATGTTTTTTCTCATTTAAATTGATTTTTAATTTAGAATTTATATCTTGACAGTTATATGAGTGGATTATTGTAATATTACAATAAATATTTTCATATATTACTTTACGAATATAAAATAAAGTTTCAGTAAACAAGAACTTCAAATTCTTGGATGTTGTATGGTTTTATTATTACTAGCAAGAAAGATTGAATCAACGCAACTCATTTGGATAGACTTTTCCGTACAAGACCAGGCGCCGCATTCACAGAACATATCAGTGTAAGTTGATGTCAGGGAATGTCTGCAGAAAAGACAAGTTAACAGCCATTGATTTGAATTCAAAAGAACTGTTGCCCGCCGAGTATAAATACTCATCAAGGGCATCGGAAATCGCATTCGGCTTCTTAGAAAAGTAATCGCACATACATCTTCGTTATCATAGGTAAACTGAAGGTATTCAGTTTACCCACACACAGTCAGTTGAGGAGCAAAGCGCTTTTATCAATGTCATATTAAAAGAGCCAAAGAACACGATTGAGCATAGCATTATATCAGACCAAATAGGATCATATATTGCTCAAGTGTTGAGTTGTATTTCAAGTGTTGTGATTTCACTTTTATTAGTTGAGGTGCTGTAAACTTCATTGAAAAAAAAGTATCTGTTAGTTGACCACATTCTGCACTTATCAAGTTGGTCAATTAACATCGACACACGAGAAAAAAAATATTCAGTTGACCAACCTCAATTGAAATTTATTTTGAAGTTTAAGGGGTCAACTGCTACAATGATTTACCCAAATGATCACCCCCCAAACACGATCCCATCAAGTGATATCTAAGCAGTTTATCTCACCGAACAAATCGTAACAAGTGGTATCAGAGCGATGTCTTTTCTCACTCCAGGCAAATGAATTTGACTGTTGAAACTGTGCTCAGTCGAGATTGTATTGTCGCTCAATTACTGTGAATTATAAGAATATAATTAATGATTTTTTGAGTTGAATCTGAGTTATTTTATTGTTTCATGGCATCGCAAGTATAGATGCATGTCACTGCACGCTGTTCATCTTCCAACATTTAGAATCATGGCATATAATAATTACACACGCACACACACACACACACAAACACACACACACACACACATATATATATATAATGCATTAAACGTTTATACATCTAAAAACAATTGCATGTTGTTAGGTTTGGACAGTCTGAAATCACAGAAATACCAGAAATAACTTTTTGACTTTAAGAGATTGTGTTATCTTTCAGTGTTGTCAACACTTCAAGAAAACACTATGCAGCAAAATAAATAAATAATAGTAAATAACACGAAGATATTTATGCACAAGTATTAAATACTTGTGCGATGCCTCATGGCGAAATAATCACTAGAAAATCAAATCAGTTTACAAAACCCAACTAGTGATTGTTTATAAAAAATCTAATTTTCTCAACAGATTGAGAAAATAAATGACTTCCTAAAAACTAGTAATAACTAGAATAATAAACCAATAGGAAGTTCTAAGCCGAAAAACAAAAACCAAGGATCCACTTTCAGAACAACACTTCACTCGTGTGTTTTTCAGTGTTTTCAACACTACTTGGCAACACAGTGTAACAACGACGAACACTCCAGAAATTCTTCAACAAACGATCTTCAAAGCTCCAGAATTTTCGTAGTGAATTATTTATATATTTTGCTCTCAATGTTCCACTCTCTTGTCTCTTGTCTGTTCTGATCGGTTCATGCACTCCCTTTTATAGATCTTCAATATATTTTCATAAATAAGATCCTACAAAGCATGGAAACAATGTATAATCAGAAATCAAATAATTCCATAAAGTAATAATAAATATTACCAAATTTAAAACTTGTATAAGAAAGGCAAAACTCTAGAATTAAGAATTGAATGCAATTAGGAAATAATTTAAAAGATATGTGCACGACATGTTCTTTCAAACTTTCCTTTTTTTGCCTTTCTGGACAAAACACACACACAAGTTCAAATAACTCCTCCTAAATTATACAGCCAAAGCTCCCCCTGAATTTAGTCAATTCAAAACAACGTGTTGTGTGATTGTGTTGGCGACACAAACTCTCAACACTTACTAGATCAGAGTAGCAATTAGTGTAGTAGCATATCAGAGAGTAATAAGGAGCACAAACTAATCAACTCAGAAATATATTACAAACTTAGAGCAAAAACAAAAATAAAAGATAAGATAAAGATAAAAGAAAAATCCTAAAACCAATTATGATAAGAGCATGACTCTAATCATCTTCCTCTTCAGCTTGATCAGCACTTGATCCTACTCTCCTTTTTTGTCCAGAGGGCCCTGGTAGTCCAAGTTTAGTCATGTACTCAGCTAAAAAAGCTTCATAGTACTCGATATCAGCTTTGGCTTGAGCAATTTTCATATCAGCATGAGCAATTTGAGCGCGAATTGCAGTAGAATTCAACATAAGCAGAGCAGTATTATGAATGGTCATGGGTGGAACAAACTCAGTTTTGGCAACACTGGGTACAACACCAGTCCATGGTAGATCAATCTTTCTATTTCCCTTCAGTAAACCAGGTGCAATCTTGATAAGCTCATCTCCTCCAATCAAATCTTCATCATCCTCTTTCTTGAAGCCTTGAGATTCCAGCATACCATAGATCAACGAAGGAAAAAGAAACTTGGTTGCTTTCCAACCACCTTTTCTAAAAGACATAATATTGCCAAACACCAACTTTCCAAAGTCCAATGGAGCTTGAGTTCCAATGGCAAACAACGCAAGGGCTTGTGGTCTAGTAATCACTGTTGTATTTGTAGATGGTGTCCAATTACTTATTGCGATCTCATGAAGCACAGAAAAGAAAGAAGTAAGCTTTGCAGCTGACAACCTATCCGGATGCAGAGGAAACTTTTGAACCATTATTCCAGTGATCACCTTAGTGATTTGATCAATATCCTCAGAGACTGCATCATCTTCTACATCAGAAGTATTGTATTGCTCATTGATCAGAATAGGAGTGAAATCATACACCTTTCCTCGGATGTACACTCTTCTAAACTTAAATGATTCTTCATCTCCAGTCCTTGTATTCAGATTGCAGTAAAACTCTAACACAACTCTTCTTGAAAATGGTCCGGCAGTGGTGACAGTAGAATATAAATTCTGCTGGTTTAAGAAAGTCGCCAAGTTCTGCTTCTCAAAGGACGCTTCATAAATATTTCTTTCTACCCAACAATCTTTGCCAGAAAGAGCTTCCCATTCATCAGCAGATTCCTTTGAATAAAACTGAAGATTGTATGCCTTAGCAGGATCAATCTCAGTGTCAGATTCCTCAGCAGTGTTGGCAACACTGTCATTAGCAACTTGTTCCTCAGAACTCTCAGAATCAGCATCCTCATAATCTTCTTCCTCAGAACTCGAAGAAGATGAACTATCAGACTTCTGGGGCCGGTTATCCTCATATTCTTGCATCATTTCCGCATCGGGTTCATCATCATCAGATGGAACTTGTGAGGATACAACGGGTTTAGCCTTGGACTTCCGAATTTTAGCCATGAATGTGGCTAGAGAAATTTCTTCATCAGTAGAAACTGGTGCCTCTGTGGTTGTCTTCTTGGAATCATCAACAACAGCAGCACTATATGGCTCTTTCTCAGTAGAGGCCACATCAGTAGAATCTTCATCAGTTGAATCATCAACAGTAGATGAATCTTCATTATTTGATTTGGTCTTTTCAGCAACAGAGGTTTTTGGTATTGCAACCACCTCAAAATCTTGATCTGCAGAATCATCTCCAGAGGAAAAATCTGGATCATCTAAAATAGGATGAGAAGTCTTCCCCTTTCCACAAAATTTCTTGTTTGTAGTGAAATCAGGGTTGTAACTATTGGCAGTGTTGGGAACACACGATTCAACATTGAGAAATTAGGAGGATTCTCAAGGTTAATCTCGTTTCCGGGTTCTCCTGGAGCAAGTTCTGCCAACAGTGTAGGTTGAATGGCAGCAGGTACGATTGCGAGGGTAGGGTTTTCAGAGGAAACCTCCAAAGGCTTGTCTTTCTCTTGGTAACCCATCTCCGATCGTATATCTTGGGAATCAAAATCTTTTCATGCCATTATCAACAACAATTTTACAGTGAAGGTTTCGAGGAATATTTTGCAAAGAGAGTTTAGAAGGATAGAATATGATGAGATCAATTTCTACAGTGCTAGAAATATATAGGGATAAAGGGTTCAAACGGTAAAAAAATCACAATCCCTATCTATCATATCAGACTTGAAATCTCCCCCTAACGGTAACAATCCTCAACAGGTAAAAAAATCTCTTAATTAAGGAAATTAAATTTGATTAATTAAGGATACCCTGAAAACTCTCACTTAAGAAAAAAATCAATATTCCCCAAAAATAAATAACTTCACATCGAGTTTTAACTCCACTGAAACATGTTCAATCACAAACAATTCAATTTTCAGCAAGTTGGGCAATTTTTCCAATTTTGTTCGTCTTTTGAACTTTTAACCCTGAGCACGATATGATCACAGTAAATGCAAAATGCATGACCTAATTTATGTCTAAAACAGATGTAATGAGATTAGATCAACAATATAATGCATGCAAAGTATGTGCAGCACGTGTTAAGCACCAGTATTGGCAACACTTCCCAACAAAACTGTAGTCTTCAAAATAATTTTGAATTTTTCACACTTCCAGAGCCATGTTATACTTATTTTTTATTTTAGTTCACAAGTGGTAGCCTGCACACTAAAAGAACGGTCTTCATTGGACTTTTTTAGGTAGCTTTTTCCAATTTTCTTCCGATTTTAGTTTGATTTTCAAGACATTGGTCACTGAAATTTTATCAAACTTGTATTCCAGATATGCGAAACCACTTTTCATATTGGACAAGATCATGGAATACACGAACATCCCTCAACTACTTCGTGGTTTAGTTAGAACACATTATCATGACAAGTTTTTTCTAAAAAGAAATTTTTGTAGAAAAACTACAACAAGTTGATCAGTGTTATCAAACAATGCAAAACATAGAACATTATGACTATGCAGTATGCCTAAAGTCCTAAAAATGCACATGCATGTTTGGTGTTGTCCTCCAGTGTTGGCAACACTTAGGGACAGCAACCGTGAGTGCTTATAATGAACACATATTGAGAGATTTTCTGAGACTGGAGAATCTCTCGAAGTCTAATGCTTTTGTAAAAATATCGGCCAGTTGGTTATTGGTTCCAACAAACTCAATATGGATCATGTCCTTCTCAACTAAATCTCGAATGAAGTGATGTCTTATGTCAATGTGTTTAGTTCGAGAGTGTTGTACTGGGTTTTTTGATATATCTATAGCACTTGAGTTATCACAATGCAAAATTGGAGTTTCACTTTTAAGACCATAGTCTTGTAGCATTTGATTCATCCAAATTAATTGAAAACAACAACTTTTCGCTACCACATATTCGGATTCAGCAGTGGAAAGTGCCACACAGTTCTGCTTCCTACTATACAATGAAATCAAGTTGTTATCCAAATAAAAACAACCACCTGTGGTGCTTTTTCTCTCATCAACATCTCCTGCCCAATCAGCATCACTATAGCCTACCAAATTTGTATTGGTTTTCTTAGTGTACCATAAACTCAAGGCTAAAGTACCTGCAACATACTTCAAAATTTCTTTTTACAGCTTTCATATGTGTGACTTTAGGATCAGATTGATATCGGGCACACAAATACACACTGAACATAATATAAGGTCGAATTGCACTCAAATACAGCAAACTTCCAATTATACTTCTGTACAGAGTGTTGTCAACACTGTCAGCAACACTGTCTTTGCACAGTTTTTCATTAGTTCCCATTGGTGTTTTCATATGTCTAACATGATCAGTACAAAAATTCTTTACCAATTTCTTAGAATATTTGCTTTGACACAAAAAGATTCTATCACTCATTTGTTTCACTTGTAATCCTAGAAAATAATTCAACTCACCTACCATGCTCATTTCAAAGGTAGCAGTCATGCTTTCAACAAAATCATTCACAAGTTTTTGAGATGAAGCACAGAAAATTATGTCATCAACATATATTTGACAGATAAGAATGTTACCTTGTACTTTTTGAACAAAAAGTGTTTTGTCTACCTCACCTCTTTTGAATCCAATGTCAAGCAAATACTCCGTGAGCCTTCCATATCAAGCACAAGGGGCTTGTTTCAATCCATATAAGGCCTTCTTAAACTTATAAACATGATCAAAATGATGTGGATCTTCAAATCCCTTAGGTTGTCTTACATATACTTCTTCATTCAAAATTCCATTCAAAAATGCACTTTTGACATCCATTTGAAAAAGTTTCATTTTCATATGGCATGCAATGGCTAACAACAATCTAACAGATTCTATACGGGCTACAGGTGCGAAGGTTTCATCAAAGTCCACCCCCTCAAATTGTGTATACAAGGAGCTACCAACCTAGCTTTGTTCCTTACAATATTTCCCGATTCATCAGTTTTGTTCTTAAAAATCCACTTTGTTCCAATGATATTACTATGATCAGGTGGAGGAACTAAGATCCATACATCATTCCTTACAAATTGTTCGAGTTCATCATGCATGACATTGACCCAAAATTCATCTTTTAAAGCCTCAACAACATTTTTTGGTTCAATACTTGACACAAAACAAGAATGTCTTACCTGAGCGTATGCGGAAGTCATGCACACTAACCCTGCCATCTTTCTATAATCAACTTTCTCCTTTCTTTGGGTTGGAATCCTTTCTTGTGCATCTCCTATAATTTGTGAAGTAGGATGGTTTTTCTGAATTCTTCTTGGTACATCATATCCATCATCTTGTGATGTTTCTCCAAAATCATCCTGATCTCCTGTACTCTGTTCATTCAGATTTAGTGTTGGACTCAGTGTTGTGTTGGGTGATTTTTCAGGTGGGACAACACTAGTGACAACACTGGAATCAGTCTGGGGTTTTACAGTATCCAGCATATCACCAACAGTGTCTTCAATTCTTTTCCCCTTCAGATCTGCATAATCATCAAATACTACGTTAATAGATTAAATGATAGTTCTAGTTCTCAATTTAAACACACGATAAGCTCGACTATTTAATGCATATCCAAGAAATAAACATTTATCGTTTTTTGAATCAAACTTGGTCAACTGCATCATGTCATTCAAAACATAACAAATTCATCCAAAAATGTGAAAATATTTAAGGTTAGACCTTTTTCCCACGAGAATTTCATAGGATGTCATAGTAGAATCTTTTCTTAAATACACCCTATTGGATATGTGACATGCAGTATTTAAAGCCTCAGCCCAAAATATTTTTGCAATATTTTTTGAGCTTAACATAACCCTTTCCATGTAAGGCCCGAAAATATTAAATTATTAATTATGGGATTTGAGAATTAAATTCCATATTATGGGCTAATATTGATTTGAGAAATTATGGAAATGATAGATTTAATTTCCGAGCCGAAAATATTTAATTTGAGAATTTACGGATTTTGAGAATTAAATTTCGGAAATTCTTAAATTAAAAGAATAAATATTCGATTTGAATATTTATGGAATTTAAGATTAAATTCCAAGTTTTGAGAATTATTATGATTTAATTCGGAAGTGAAACCCGATCAGGGACTGATTTGCAAATATCAAAGTTTGAAGGGCTAAAGTGCAAAAGGCCAGGATTATTTAATTAATCCGAATTTATTTAATTTTAATCCGAGTATATTTAATTTGGGAATATTTAGAGTTTCGATTTTAATTCTAATATTCTTAAATTATTTTGGATTAAAATTGAATTAGAACGAAGGTCGAGGACTGAATTGCAATTAATGAAGACTTGAGGGACTAAATTGCAAATGATGCAATACTTATCTGATTTGTGAATAAGGAGTCAGCATGTATACGTTTTATTTCATTTGCATTCAGAATTTGGAGAACAGAGTGCCGATTCCTTCTTCAATTTCTTTTGATTTCCGATATTCGAAACCCCGTAACTTTTGATCCGCTTATTCGATTTCAATTCCGAAAGATGTTATGAAATCCTTGCAACGAGGGATTTGATCTCTTGTAAGTATTATGATGTGTTTGATAGGTTTCAAAATCAGTTATGAGCAGAGATCAGAACTTGATGTTAGTTTTGTGTTCTTGAGCTTGTATGCAAGTTCATATCGAAACCGAATCGAATATTGCATATTGAATGAACTTTCTATGAATTACAGCCTATATTTAATGTTGATAACTGCTGGTATGAAGAGTATAAGGCTGTTTTGTTGAATTTAATATACGAATGCTTGGAAAGGAAGTTAGATTCGAATTCGATATTTCGTCGGTTACCGATTTTTAATCGCTACGCCGTCAATTCGTGTTTTTGGACCGTTTTGATAGCCTATGACTGAGATGAGATGTTCTTTTAGATTTTATCGATGATATAGCAATTCTAATTCTCAGTTTCAGACTATTTTCGATGGCTAACAACTCACGACTCCGAGTTGTACCGAATAAGAAGAAGTTGAGATTTGAAATGATTTTGAATGAAGTTAGATTCATGATTTTGAACTGATTTTGAAATGATTGAATAGAATGAAGATTGATATGAATGTTTTGATGCTATGTTTCAGATTTGGAGCGTTCAAAGCAGAAGAAATACGAAGGTATAATGACGATATCGCAAGTTAGGGACTTTGAAACTCAAGAACGACTATTCTTGAGTTGGCCCGCAAAAATCACATACTTGATATGTTTTGATTTATGTTTGATGTTGTCGATCCATCTCAAGTAGTGGATCTTTGAATTTGAGTCTATATGATGCTATAATGAATTGATTCTATGCCAAGGTTGCTGTTAACCTTATTTTCTAGCCCGAAATGGCTACGATAGATGGATATCCATGTCAAGATCATTTATGAATCTTGATGGCCTCGAAGTTATATGAATCAGTTCTTATGCGAAGCGTTAATTTAATCTATTTGTTGAGTAGAGTTTAAATAGAGTCGATATGATTTATTTAACGCTTTCTATATGTTGGTTATACTGAGATTGATTTCTCACCGGAGTTTATCCGGCTGTTGTCTTGTTTTGTATGTGTGCATGACAACAGATGGGGCAGGAGCTAGCCAAGGACGTCATGGGTAGCTCATGAGAGATGATTAGATGTGGACTCGGGTTGTTCGAGATGGAACATTAATTGTAGCTAAGTCTTTATAAACATGTTAGAGAACATCTGGGTTTTGGACTTGGAAAGCTTAGCGACTATTTGTGTCTTTTGTTGCTTTTGATGCATTGTAAACTTCTAGTTTAAAGTATCAATACTTTATGGACATGTTTAGATGTTGTTCTATGTTAATATACATGTTTTAGACTTGAATTTGATAGCTTGGAATGGATGGAAAGGATCAAGAATGGCTGCTGAAAAACAGGGTGAAATTCTGCCCAGGAAGCGCCCGAGCTGCAGTTTTTAGCAGCCCGAGCGCGAGCCTTCTGTTTTGGAAAAATCAGGGGCGCCCGGGCGGTAGTTTTTGACCTCCCGAGCCCACCCCCTTTTGAAAAATAAAATAAAATAAAATTTATTGATCCTTATTCTTTCCTTATTAGATTAATGATGCTTATTCATTAATTGCCCCTTAAGATTTGAGATTAGCAACCCGAGGCCCACAACATGTGGTATCAGAGCGTAAGTTTCTTGGACTGAGATAGAAGCTGAGCGGGGTAGATTGAGTCACATGCATTTATAGTATTGCATGATTGTGCATTACTTTATTTAATGATTCGATGATTTGATAAATTGCATGTGAGCGTGATCTATCTTTGAAATTTAACTGCCTGATTTACTGATTTGTAAAGTTTTGAATTTCTTACTGATTTTGTTATAAGATTTTCCCTGGGTGATGTAAGCACCCAGAATCGAAGAGAACAGTGTTCTTTGGGTGATGTAAGCACCCCAGACTGACAGAATAGTATGGCCAGACTGAACAGAATGGTGTGGTCAGACTGAATAGAACAGAACGGTATTGCTCAGCTGAATGAAGTACCTCTGATTGAATAGAACAGAATATCAGCAAATGAATAGATGTTATTGCAGGTAGAAGTTGGCCTGAAGAACTTGACCAGTTGTTCAAATACCTGAAAGATACAGATGAATGACGTATCAGATTGACTGTATACCAACTTTGAAACCTAACAACCAGCTGATAGATTTTGATGAAGAAATTCTGAAAGAATTGAAGTATATTTATTTGTTGGTAAGTTCATAGAACATAAGTTTATTTATAGTTCTTTGCCACAACAGATAGAAATGATGGGAAAAAGAAGAATATACCAATCAGAAGCAGAGTAATTTGAATATTGACAAATGCATTGCTAGATTTCAAGTCTACTATGATTCTTTGAATTATAGATGGTACTAATGAAGCTCACGAGTGAGTTGTTTAATTATGGCTTGAATTCGAAGATTATGTCTGAATAACTGTTGACGATTGAAACATTTTATGAAAGACATAGCCCTGTCTAATTGAACTGAAGTTGAATGATGAGACAGAAGGAATAAAATTGTAAGGATGCTACAGTGTGTGAGATAAACACAACTTTAGTTACAATTTTTATTCCAAAGCAGGTACGAAGTAAACGATACGAAAGTAGTTCGTCAACTCTAGCGAACCGAGACGGATTAGTCCGGTTCTGAATGCAGAGTATGTTAGAGATTATTACACTCATTTGTGGAGGGATACATCCTAGCAATCAGCGCAGAAATATTTCAGGCAGATGTATTAGGCAATGTCCTAAGTAAATCAGAGTCAGAGGAAATTTGAATGAAGAAAGTATACAGAGGATCAGAATGAAATTGCATCTGAGATTGAAATTTCAGGTAACAAATTTATTTTGTTTTGACCTGTTTATTATTGGTGCAATAGATACATGATATGTAATGAACTGGGCTGGCCCAGTTCATTCTTGCTCTCATGATCTTCTCTCCCCTGGTGGGGAGTTTTTGCCCTCCCCAAAATTCGAACCTTGCACTTCAGGTCATAAATGCAATGTTCCCTCAATCCTGGTACCATTGAGCTAGCTAGCTCAATGGTACCAGGATTGAGGGAACATTGCATTTATGACCTGGAGTTCAAGGTTCGAATCCTGGGGAGGGCAAAAACTCCCCACCAGGGGGGAGAAGATCATGAGTTCAAGAATGAACTGGGCTGGCCCAGTTCATTACATAGCATGTGACGCCCGGGGCTGAAGAGGCAGAGAGTGATCGTCGGTGCCAAGAGGTTGCACAGACAATGAGCGGTTCCTTGTAGGCTTCTAGGCGGAGGAAGACATGAATGAACCGATCTCGTGCCAGAATGAGAGGGGATTCTGAGATTGTGTAGGTATGGGACTACATAGTTGAGGAGGGCTTAAAAAATTTCATATGTACTGCTCATATTAAGAAGGTGCATCTTCTTTTCGGAAGCTCATCACATAAGAACTTCAAAGTTAAGCGTGCTTGACTTGAGGCAATTATAGGATGGGTGACCCCCTGGAAAGTTTTCCAGGGTGCGTGTGAGTGAGGACATAAGCACGCTGAAAAGACCCGTCTTGATACAGTGGGGCGTTACAAATGGTATCAGAGCCGACCTCTTTTAGTACGGTATGGTTCGGGGACGAACCAAGCGGAAGCTGGTGGGCATGTGACGCCCGGGGCTGAAGAGGCAGGGAGTGATCGCCGGTGCCAAGAGGTTGCACGGACAATGAGCGGCTCCTTGTAGGCTTCTAGGCGGAGGGAGACATGAATGAACCGATCTCATGCCGGAATGAGAGGGAATTCTGAGATTGTGTAGGTATGAGACTACATAGTTGAGGAGGGCTTAAAAGATTTCATATGTACTGCTCATATTAAGAAGGTGCATCTTTTTTTCGGAAGCTCATCACATAAGAACTTCAAAGTTAAGCGTGCTTGACTTGGGGCAATTATAGGATGGGTGACCCCCTGGGAAGTTTTCCAGGGTGCGTGTGAGTGAGGACATAAGCACGCTGAAAAGACCCGTCTTGATACAGTGGGGCGTTACATGATAGCTGAAAGATTATTATATGATCACCTCTGTATCAGAAAAGAGAAGTTGTGAATTGAACTGAAGAATGGAACTACTGAATTTATGAAAGGAGACTGAACATGATTTTGTTCATATTGAAATATCTGTTTATGTTGCATGATAGATGATGATGCAATAATCGAATACAGATTAGCAAAAGAATTGATGATAAGAAACGATAAAATTAGATCAACAAGAACATAATGTGCATATGAATATGATGATATGATAGAGAATCTTGAATTAAGATTCTGTGATTTCGGTTTGATATATGATGTTTGATTACAGAAATATTCCGAAATCAGTATCTTCGATGCACTCGATATGTTCAAGATCTATGTTCGAGATCTAAATCAGCATTGATAGATATGCCGATGAATAGAGATGAAATATATATTCCAGTAAGATTTTGACTTTAGTTTAAGTTGTGAACTGGAATTTTATAACGAATTGGTGAATTGATGAATTTATGAATTACCGACGTGATGAGATTATGAATTGAATATTGATCTTGAGGTTTAGAAGATAGATGATGATATGAAAATCAGTTACAGATGAGTCTTTTCTTTGATTACGCTGAATCGAATACATCAATTGGACATATAATTCTTGAAATGTTTGATTTCGAGTGGCTCTCCTTGTTTTGTTCATAGAGCCTGAGTGATTCACTCATTCTGAGTTGTGCGATGCAAGTGAGTTGTTTTCACTTTGCAGAGTTTGTTATCCAGAAGATTTGATTTTTGGATGACCTTGATTGAGGGATTTTCTCAATCTTGATTTATTTCTTTTGATTTTGAGAATTATTGATCCTTTGATGATATTTCAGCATATTTTAAGATTGTTGGCTCGTAACTGATAGAAGAATTTGAAGATGATCCATGATTTTTGGGTTAAATGATATGACTTGTCAGTATTTTGGAGATAGAAATTAGGAATGAAATAGGCATTCGATGAATTGATTTCAGTTTTCTGTGTATTCTGGTTCGAGTATTCAGACGAATGCATAACAATCAGAATGATTTTCGATTGAAAGTAAGCTAGAACTGTTCAGAAGATGAAAGAAACACAAAAAGTAAACTGAAGCGATGAGAATTCAGTACAGAATACCAGATTGAGATATGAATTGAAGCCTCAGATCAGAATGAATGAATTATATTATGCTTGATTATCTGATTGTGCTTGATATTTCCGAAAAGAAATATCAGATTTTGAAGAAAATGCACAACAATGAATTTAAGATTCATCCAATAATTGTTTTATCAGAATATAAAGCAAATAGAGGCAACAGAATGAGTACGTTTTTGAAGTTAAACGTACAAAGAGTTTCTGATGAAGTTGAAAATCATTGACTAGATTAGTTCAATGACAGTTTAGAAACTCCAGAATTGTTATGAGATTATGATTTGAAAGAGTATGTTGTGAAACTACCAAGATGAAGCAATTTATATGATGTAAACAGGTGGTAGTTATGAACAGATTGAGTGAAAGTAATGTATACGATGATCTGTCTGTATGATCACATCACTGAATGGTGATTAGATGTGTTGCAAGATGAACAGTAAGCCAAGAAATAATGTTTCAGATTGAAGAATTGGGTTTACTATTACATTGTAATACAGATGATCAGAAGATTTTGAGTACTTTATGAAGTAAGGGTACAACATATTATCCTTGAATTGAAAGAATAGTCAGAGAAGATGAATCGAATTTCGAGAATGAACTTTACCTGACATGTTACCGATGATCAACAGATCTGAATACTTTGAAATCTGTGAATACAGTATATTATACTCTGATTAATAAATAGTCCGAATAGACTAATTAGAATTTTAGAATACGCTGTATAAAATGTGATACAGATATGACTAGATAGCTGTGAAGAAGATAAAGATAGGATGAAATTACAGGAATGATTAAAATCTATTGTCAGGATTCAGACTTTAGATTTATTCGACAGAATGTGGCATCGATTGATTGACTGATGTTTGGAGAGTTGATTATATGTGAATGCATTATACCATTCTTCAATTGATGGATTATCTGAGTTGATTTTCCAGATTTTAAGAATATTCTCAGAACCTTAATACCTGATTCGGTATTACTTGACGTGATGTGTTGCCACTTGATGATTATAATTCCTGTAACAGTTATTGAGTCGATTTTGAGATAATGCTATGATAATATGAGGAAAAGAAATCAGATTTCTTTGTGTTGAAATGATACTACCGAAGTATATGACATTAGATCAGACATGATTTGTAGATATCAGATCAGATTTAATTTGAAACACACAAAGATTTTGAAGATGAATCTGTATAAAATGAAAACAGAGAATAAGAAACATAATTAGTAATTGAATGATAGATATAACTTTTGAAGCTGAAACTGATTAGTTAAGCGAAAAAGTTATTCTTGATACATTATTCAATTCAGAATTGAGAAAGAGCAGAGTTGTTTTACAGATTCAGAATATGAATGAGAATACTGATATTGAAGCGATGAATTGAATGATAGCGTAGACTTGATATATGTTCTATACAGAACATCGAATGATATTCAGAAAGAAACAAGTCGTCAGTGAAGTTGAATTTCACTGACTGAGATGTTAGACAGAATTGATGATGTTCTTGATCAGCTTGATACAATGGATCTGAATTGTTCCACGTATATAAGTGAAGGAAGTATCAGTAGATTCTTTCTATGTACTTTAATCAGATGATATAGATATTGAAGAGATTCAGAGTTAAGTCGAGTATTCGACAAATCCTTGATTGAGGGTAAAATAGCTCAGAGAGAATTCTTTTCAATTCATTAAAGTGCAAACGAATAGATACAGAATAGAAGAGATGACTAGACCGAAGATGAAAAGATGAAATACGAAGTTCAGAGCTATATAATTGAAGTGAGAATAACTTCAGAAAATCATTCAATCTATCAGATTGAATAGTTCGATTGATTACGATTTCGAGGACGAAATCATTTCTTAGAGTGGAGGAATTGTAAGGCCCGAAAATATTAAATTATTAATTATGGGATTTGAAAATTAAATTCCATATTATGGGCTAATATTGATTTGAGAAATTATGGAAATGATAGATTTAATTCTGAGTCGAAAATATTTAATTTGAGAATTTACGGATTTTGAGAATTAAATTCCGAAAATTCTTAAATTAAAAGAATAAATATTCGATTTGAATATTTATGGAATTTAAGATTAAATTCCAAGTTTTGAGAATTATTATGATTTAATTCGGAAGTGAAACCCGATCAGGGACTGATTTGCAAATATCGAAGTTTGAAGGGCTAAAGTGCAAAAGGCCAGGATTATTTAATTAATCAAAATTTATTTAATTTTAATCCGAGTATATTTAATTTGGGAATATTTATAGTTTCGATTTTAATTCTAATATTCTTAAATTATTTTGGATTGAAATTGAATTAAAACGAAGGCCGATGACTGAATTGCAATTAATGAAGACTTGAGGGACTAAATTGCAATTAATGAAGACTTGAGGGACTAAATTGCAAATGATGCAATACTTATCTGATTTGTGAATAAGGAGTCAGCATGTATACGTGTTATTTCATTTGCATTCAGAATTTGGAGAACAGAGTGCCGATGCCTTCTTCAATTTCTTTTGATTTCCGATATTCGAAACCCCGTAACTTTTGATCCGCTCGTCCGATTTCAATTCTGAAAGATGTTCTGGAATCCTTACAATGAGGGCTTCGATATCGTGTAAGTATTATGATGTGTTTGATAGGTTTCGAAATAAGTTATGAGCAGAGATCAGAACTTGATGTTAGTTTTGTGTTCTTGAGCTTGTATACAAGTTCATATCGAAACCGAATCGAATATTGCGTATTGAATGAACTTTCTATGAATTCCAGCCTATATTTAATGTTGATAACTGGTATGAAGAGTAGAAGGCTGTTTTTTTGAATTGAATATACGAATGCTTGGAAAGGAAGTTAGATTCGAATTTGATATTTCGTCGGTTACCGATTTTTAATCGATACGCCGTCGATTCGTGTTTTTGGACCATTTTGATAGCCTATGACTGAGATGAGATGTTCTTTTAGATGTTATCGATGATATAGCAATTTTAATTCTCAGTTTCAGACTAGTTTCGATGGCTAACAACTCACGACTCCGAGTTGTACCGAATAAGAAGAAGTTGAGATTTGAAATGATTTTGAATGAAGTTAGATTCATCATTTTGAACTGAATTTGAAATGATTGAATAGAATGAAGATTGATATGAATGTTTTGATGCTATGTTTCAGATTTGGAGCGTTCAAAGCAGAAGAAATACGAAGGTATAATGACGACATCGCAAGTTAGGAACTTTGAAACTCAAGAACGACTATTCTTGAGTTGGCCCGCAAAAATCACATACTTGATATGTTTTTATTTATGTTTGATGTTGTCGATCCATCTCAGGTAGTGGATCTTTGAATTTGAGTCGATATGATGCTATAATGAATTGATTCTATGCCAAGGTTGCTGTTAACCTTATTTTCTAGCCCGGAATGGCTACGATAGATGGATATCCATGTCAAGATCATTTATGAATCTTGATGGCCTCGAAGTTATATGAATCATTTCTTATGCGAAGCGTTAATTTACTCTATTTGTTGAGTCGAGTTTAAATAGAGTCGATATGATTTATTTAACGCTTTCTATATGTTGGTTATACTGAGATTGATTTCTCACCGGAGTTTATCCGGCTGTTGTCTTGTTTTGTATGTGTGCATGACAACAGATGGGGCAGGAGCTGGCCAAGGACGTCGTGGGTAGCTCATGAGAGATGATTAGATGTGGACTCGGGTTGTTCGAGATGGAACGTTGTAGCTAAGTCTTTATAGACATGTTAGAGAACATCTGGGTTTTGGACTTGGAAAGCTTAGCGACTAGTTGTGTCTTTTGTTGCTTTTGATGCATTGTAAACTTCTAGTTTAAAGTATCAATACTTTATGGACATGTTTAGATGTTGTTCTATGTTAATATACATGTTTTAGAATTGAATTTGATATCTTGGAATGGATGGAAAGGATCAAGAATGACTGCTGAAAAACAGGGTGAAATTTTGCCCAGGAAGCGCCCGAGCTGCAGTTTTTAGCAGCCCGAGCGTGAGCCTTCTGTTTTGGAAAAATCAGGGGCGCTCGGGCGGTAGTTTTTGACCGCCCGAGCCCACCCCCTTTTGAAAAAAATAAAATAAAATTTATTGATCCTTATTCTTTCCTTATTAGATTAATGATGCTTATTCATTAATTACCCCTTAAGATTTGAGATTAGCAACCCGAGGCCCCACATTCCATCTCTTGGAGGGTTCTGTTTTTTTTTCTTTCGGCAATGCCATTCTGATGAGGTATCTTAGGTTCTGAATATTCATATGATATACCTTTCTTTTTCACAGAATTGATCAAACAATGAGTTTTCAAATTCCTTACCATGGTCAGTTAGAATCCTGATAACCTTAAAAGAAAACAAGTTAGTAATCTGTTTTATCAATTTTTTGAAAACTTCGAATGTCTCAAACTTTTCTCTTAGAAAACTCACCCATGAGTACCTTGAAAAGTCATCAACACACACAAATGAATATCTCTTTCCTCCACAGCTTTCAACCTCCATAGGTCCCATTAAGTCCATGTGTAGGAGTTCAAGACATCGTGTTGTCCCAGAGTTTTGTAACACTGGATGTGACACACGAGTTTGCTTACCTTTTTTACAGTCTCCACACACGTATGGAACTCCAGAAGTCAAATTTGGCATCCCACATACAGCATCATACTTGCTCAGTTTCTTCAGTGCTTTGAAGTTAGCATGTCCTAACTTTTGATGTCATAAATTCAAATTATCAACCTTGGTGAATTTGCAAGCAATTTCCTCTCCAAGTTGATAACAATTGTCCGATGATCTAGTGCCTGTCAAAACACAAGAATTACTCTTATCAAATACTTGACACAGATTCTTATCAAATTTAACATAAAGATCATCATCACAAATTTGACTAATGCTAATAAGATTTGCATTTAATCATTCAAAATGTAGAACATTGTGAAGTTTCGGCAGTCCTTCTACATTTAAAGTTCCTTTTCCAACAATCTTTCCATTGGCTCATCTTCCATATGTCACTTTTCCTTTATCCTGTTCAACATAGTCAGAAAGATACTTCTTCAACCCTGTCATGTGGCATGAACTGCCACTGTCGAAGTACCAATGACCTGCAACATTAGTTTTCAAGGAAGTATAAACAACATTAAAACTGGATTTAGTTTTTGGTACCCAAACATTTTTCTCAGTATTTTTCCTCTTGGCAGTGTTCTGGTTCAGTGTTGGCAACACTGATGGCAACACTTACCTGGAATTCCAGTATATATAGTCATACATGAGCTTAAAAGATTAAGGTTTGATGTGACCTTGCTTTGTGACAGTAATGACAAACAAACCTACGCTTATTTTGTTTTTTTCCTTTGAACAGGAGCCTTGTGTCTTCAATGGAATTGGTTTTTTCTTTGGAATTGCAATTGGAACACTAGCAGAGTTACTGTTCTCTTTGACAAAAACAGTTTGTGACGACTCCCCTACTTCAAACTTGTTATTTTGAAAGCCTAGACCAGCTCTATCATATTTTCCCATCATCAGTATTGAATCCAGCTTGGTTTTGCTTGAATTAAACTTTGCGAGAGTTTCATTGGCTCTTCCAAGCTCTTATTTTACCTTGCATAGTTCTAAATCCTTCTTGCTCAGAACAACTTCAAGTCTAGCCACTGATGCCTTCAGTTCACTGTTCTCTTTTGATAGAATTGAATTTGATTTGTTCCTTAACATCCAATCAGTATACAATTCTTCATACATCTTCTGGACATTCTCTAAAGACAGCTCTTCCTCATCAGCATCCTGATTGTTAGAGTCTTTAGGTACCGAAGCATTCAGACAAAGTAGATTTTGATCAGTGTTGTGGCCAAGTATTGTGGCACCTATGACAACACCGTTCTTCTGCCGCACCAGAACTGAAAGTGCATTGTGAGTCTCTTCTTCTCCTTGTTCTGTACCCTCCTCATCTTCATCATCACTCATGGAAGCACACATTCCTTTGCGAAGTCTGGTTGGGCACTCATTAGCATAGTGACCAAAGCCTGTGCACTCATGACATTTCACAGACTCAAACCTCTTTGAGATATTCTGTGTTTTTCCTTCTTTTTGAATTTGATTTTGACTTTGATGGAATGGTATTCTGTTCTGGTCCGCAGATTCTCAATGGTCTTCCAGCAGCAGGAGTATTCAACACTTTAGGTTTCTGACCATGTTTCTTATATTCTCTCATTCTCTTTAAGTAATTACCAAAGTGTTTGGTAAGTAAGGCAATGGAATCATCTCCTAAGTCAGACTCGTTGACTCCCTGTGTTAGATCAACAAAATCATTGCATGAGTCATTAGAAACTTGAATTGCAAATAGACTTACCTTGTCTTTTTTTTTCCAAAATTCATCTCCACACTCATAAGTTCGAAGAGAACTCATCAATTCATCCAAGCCCAGAATTAATGTGTCTTTTGATTCATCAATTGCACAAATCTTCATTTGAAATCTTTCAGACAGTGATCGCAACACTTTGCTCACAAGTCGTTCATTTGAAATAGCATCACCAAGGATCCAATTGCCTCATTCTCGATCTTCCTCAAGCTTCGTTCATAATCATCAATTGTCTCACTTTCGTCCATCCTCAAGTTTTCAAACTGAGTAGTGAGAATCCTTCTTTTGGTTCGACGCACACTTTCGGATCCTTCACAGTGCATTTGAAGTTTTCCCCAAGCCTGTTTAGCACATACACAGTTTAGTGAACATGAAAACATATTAGAATCAAGAGAAGTAAATATAGCATTAAGGGCTTTGTTGTTCATATTCGAAGAAGCAGTTTCATCGGCATTCCAGTCTGTTTCTGGTTTGAGGAGAAAATCTCCTTCTCCATCAGTTCTCCTTGGTGGATTCCAGCCTTGTAGCACTCGTTGCCAGACCTTTTCATCAATCGACTTGATGTAGACACGCATCCTGACTTTCCAGATAGTGTAATTTGGATCCATCCAATATTGGAGGACGTTGAGCAGTTCCTGGTATCTCCATTGTGATGTCCTGTCAAACACAAAAATAGAATCACACTTAGTATCGTCAAGTGAATGTCTCTGACGCCACTTGTTAGGTTTGGACAGTCTGAAATCACAGAAATACCAGAAATAACTTTTTGACTTTAAGAGATTGTGTTATCTTTCAGTGTTGTCAACAATTCAAGAAAACACTATGCAACGGAATAAATAAATAACAGTAAATAACACGAAGATATTTATGCACAAGTATTAAATACTTGTGCGATGCCTTATGACGAAATAATCACTAGAAAATAAAATCAGTTTACAAAACCCAACTAGTTATTGTTTATTAAAAATCTAATTTTCTCAACAGATTGAGAAAATAAATGACTTCCTAAAAACTAGTAAGAACTAGAATAATAAACCAATAGGAAGTTCTAAGCCGAAAAACAAAAACCAAGGATCCACTTTCAGAACAACACTTCACTCGTGTGTTCTTCAGTGTTTCCAACACTTCTCGAAAACACAGTGTAACAGCGACGAACACTCCAGAAATTCTTCAACAATCGATCTTCAAAGCTCCAGAATTTTCGTAGTGAATTATTTATGTATTTTGCTCTCAATGTTCCACTCTCTTGTCTCTCGTCTGTTCTGATCGGTCCATGCACTACCTTTTATAGATCTTCAATATATTTCCATAAATAAGATCCTACAAAGCATGAAAACAATGTATAATCAGAAATCAAATAATTCCATGAAGTAATAATAAATATCACCAAATTTAAAACTTGTCTAAGAAAGACAAAACTCTAGAATTAAGAATTGAATGCAATTAGGAAATAATTTAAAAGGAATGTGCACGACATGTTCTTTCACATTTATATATATATATATAACCAATTTTTGAAACAAATATATATACAATGCAAAGAAATAATAGATTTAATATTTTCTACTTAATTTACCCTTTCCCTCGTACATAGTTGAAAATGTCGTATAAACCAAAAATTTTGGTATAGCTTCTATCTATAACAACATTATATGCTGGTTTTTCTTTTTGTTGCTAACATTATATGCTGGTTTTACATATTCACTTCTTGTGAAATAAAGATCTACAAATTCAATATTTTTACATCTTGTATAATTCTTTGTGTGGAAGTTGGATGTCATTGGCTTTGGAATGTGATATGATCTAGAAACTGTAATATTCAAAAGGTGAATTCAAAAGACTGTAATATTCTAAGTTATCGTTCTGTGTAAGAGGTCAAGTATGCACAATGAAGGTAAATTAATATTCCTGAATTATGGATCCTGTAATTTACATTTTTTTATTTTGATATGTTAATAATGAATTTTCGTTTTCAATCTTGAAACTTGTTTTTTTTTTATTTTATTTATTAGAGACCATCCTGTTAGCGAGAAATTTGTTATGTTGTGTTCACAGATGTCGACATGTATTTTTTAAAGGCCACATAATATTCTAAAAAAATCACAAAGTTTCATTCCAAAATCTATGAAAATATCCATGTCGATCACATAAGTAATTTCTGATAAACAATATGGTCTCCGATCAAAGGAAAACACTAATCACTACAAAAAAAAAATTGCTACGATTTTTTGTAGCAAATTGTGTCGCAAATGTGGACTTACGACGCTTTTCTCCAACGGATTTTCGAAGGCATCGCTTAATAAGGTTCGTCGGGAACACATTAGCTACAGGTTTTCTAGTAAAAAC
Source organism: Henckelia pumila (assembly GCF_033568475.1). Taxonomy (NCBI): domain Eukaryota; kingdom Viridiplantae; phylum Streptophyta; class Magnoliopsida; order Lamiales; family Gesneriaceae; genus Henckelia; species Henckelia pumila. The sequence continues at coordinate 99,944 of NW_027331823.1, forward strand.
CTGTCGCATTTTACGACGGTTTTGCAACGAATTTTACCATACATAGACATGACATACGGTTTTTGAAAAACTGGTAGCAATTTTGCTACGCTTTTTTTAAAAATCTTTGTATTTAATTAAATTTCACTAAAAATTGAATTCTATTACTAACCATGGAATAGAAAACTTGAATACATTGCAGATCTGAAGAAATCTCTTCCAAATACAAATTATGATATACGCAAATTTAATTTTTTTAGGGAAAGAAGTATAATTTTAAACAGTAAATGGTTTATTGGTAAAAAATAATGTTTTAAAGTATAGCACTAACATTCAGCAATACAATTGAGAAAGAATAAAAATTTTTTTGACGGCACTTATTAAAAAAATTAACGAATTTTAATTAATGAAATCAGGTGTGCAAAAGCAGAAATTTCAAATCTTAATATAAAAGGTAGCAACGGTCAAAGTTACCAGGGGCTTGTGTTCATCTGCATCGGCCAGCACAACGCTTGTATTTTTTTATTCTGGACATTGGGCGGCGGTGCGCTGTGGTTGTGACCGGATGGAAAGAGGACACATTAGAAAACCATTAATGAGAACCAAGGACAATGAATTCCAAAAATAAATCTTTACTAAATCTGGGATTATAAGAGAAAAGTACCATCGATTGATTCGTAGCGTTAGAGAGCAGAATTTGGGAGAGGAAGCGTAAATCTAAAGTCGAAGAAACCTCAATAGCGTTGGGATAGTGGACGCAAAGAAGCCAAATTTGGGGAGGAAGCGTAAATCTGGAGTCGAAGAAACCTCAATAGTGGTGGGAGAGTGGAACCGAAGAAGCATCAATAGAGTTGGGAGAATAAGAGTGGAGTGGTGAGTGGGTGGATCATGAGAAATAAGAAATCAGAAGCAAACGTGAATGAGGGTCGGGGTAAAAATGGTATAAAAAATGGTGTCCTCACTTGGGTGATTTT